>NW_015625570.1:279717-280535 GCF_001515625.1 Sinocyclocheilus rhinocerous
ACTCAATCCGAGCAGCTGAGTCCTTAGCCATCTTCAAGAATCGGCTAAAAACACATCTCTTCCATCTTTATTTGACCCTCTAACTATAGCACTCTCTATTCTAATTCTATTCTTTAAAAAAAAAAAAAAACTTGCTTCTTTTAGGCTTGCACTCTATTCATTTACTAACTGCTTGTTTTCTTTAAAAAAAACACTAGCTTCTCTAATCTATTTGTATTCTATCTATTTGTTTTCTTTTTATTTATTATACAATTAACAAAAGCAAAAATAAATATGTCAACATTTGTAAATGTAAAAAAGAGCATTAGGTAATATATGAACTGAAGTTTTATGACATTGGTTAGCATTTCAATTTACATTAAATAATGATCTGTTAATCATTAGATAATGTTTAATAAGTACATTAGTAAATATTAACAAACACATTATCTCGTATTTCTAACTATGTGAATATTTATTAACTAATGATCTGTTAAGCATTATATAATGTTTTTAATGATTTATTAATGAAAGTTATTATAAAGTGTTACCATGTGTTGTGCTATTAAATGAAAGATAAAATATGATAGAGCAATAGAATGAGCAGTGAAAGTCAGAGAGGCTCATACAATACACTATATTTAAAAATTACAAATGCAATGAAAATAAGGGTATCAGTATCTGCAAGCCGAGTACCAAAATGAAAAGTGTCGGTATAGGCCTTGTTCTGGAAAAAGTGGTATCTATCGTTACATCCCTAATTGTGAAGCATTTTGGGAAAAGAAGTTTTTTTTTTTTTTAAATGTGCTTTATAAAAGTTAAAGTTGAAGATAATTCCC
>NW_015625570.1:280761-281571 GCF_001515625.1 Sinocyclocheilus rhinocerous
TATTGTTGCTTTAAATAAAGTTTTTATGATATCAACATTTTTAATACCTTTGAAATTTCATTAATCTCATCACCAATTTCAATATTAAAAAAAAACTAATACTAGCCTAACTGTTATATATATATATATATATATAGAGAAAAAAACTCTCAAACTCACTGAAGACAAGTAAACAGTCAGTGATAAAATAGGAACAACTAATTACAACCAATAGGACAAAAAAACTAGAATAGAACAAGTATACAAATGAAATAGACCTACCTGCAAGAGCTGTTATGTTGTATGTTTGTAGTAATTCCATTTTTGACTTTTTCTTTCTTATTACAGTTACACAAGTCATTCAGTCAAGAGCAATGAGATTGTTTTTTTATGTATTTATTTATTTATTTAGCCAAGAAAATCCCATTGAGACTTCACAATCTCTTCTTCCAGGGAGACCTGGAATGACACAATGACACATAATCATTAACAATTAATATGAATGACACAAACAGCAGCAGGTTTATTAATCTTCTGTCACTTTAAGACCGAATGCTTGGATTTTTTTCTCAACTGTTTATGTTCACTCTAGACATAAACGACTGTGTTTACAAGGATGCTCACAAAGATGGGCATTCAGACACATAAGAGTGTGTATTTGACTGTTCAAGCCCATATATGATACCAAAAACAATTCACTTCAGTACTTATGCTGTATGAGCAGAGGCTTTATGTGTATGTGTCTTTCAGACAGCACTTGCACACACTGAAATGAGTTCTCTTTCACTGCTTATTGCACTTGAATATTTTAAAAACATGTTTTAAACCACA
>NW_015625571.1:0-1305 GCF_001515625.1 Sinocyclocheilus rhinocerous
AAATATGAATATGCATTAATTAATCTCACTCACAAAAAAAACAGAGATTCAGTATGTGCAACTCAGAATATGACGCAAACCTGCAATAATTAAATGTTAAACAACACAAATATCCTTTATGTATTTAATCCCATTCTATTAACCAATGTCTTTGCTTCTGACCTTTGATGATCCAGTTCAACTGTACTAATAAGCACAAATTACTCTATGAATGAATGAATGAATTGTTGAAATGTCGTCTTCTGCGTTCTACTCTACGGACGTAAATGTACTTTCCCTTCAGCCTGAGGCTTATTCATTTCACTTTTGGTGTGAAAAGGCTTTTATATTTGCCAAAAATATAACTTTTTTATTTTAAAAACAAACAAGCCCTGTCCAGGTACAAGCAAGCCCTGTCCAGATTTATTTAAAAAGGCAAAAGTAACGTAACGCATTACGTTCCATAAAAAGTAACTAAGTACAGTAATTAGTTACTTTTTTATGGAGTAACGCAATATTTTAACGCATTACTTTTAAAAGTAACTTTCCCCAATACTGATGATGAATGCAGTTCAGTTCTGTTACAAAGGGAAAAGTGAAATCAATTCCCGGACGCAAAGTATCAGCTCAGCTCTCTCACTTTCACTGTCTCCATAAATCTTTGTTTTTGAAGGGAAAACATTGTGCATTTCATAGTGTGTTCAGCTGCACAGAGCCAAATACAACATTAAAAACGACAATCCAGACAAACAACGACTGGATGCTGTTTGGCCAGGCTGAGAAACATGGAAGCTCATTTCAGATGACACGATTATTTTTTTCAAGAATCACGATCCAAAACTAAGCTTGTCCTCCCTTGGATGTGTGTAAAAGCTGTTATTTGTTTTTTAAGCAAATTAAATCTGTGAATTTACCAGCTGAACAGAGAGCGGTGAGCTCGTGAGACCCGCCTCTCTGTTTCGGTGGCAGGAGGCAGAGCTCATGAATATTAATTAGGTCATGTCCGTGGTGATTGGATACTGTCTCGGAGCGTCAGTACAAGCGTCATTACTATTCATAAGCAATAAATCAATTTTAGTCAGCGCACAATAACATCATACAATACGGTAGTTAGACAGATCAAACAAACAAACAAACAATGGCTACCTAAAGATGAAGAAAAAAACCTAATAGTATTTTGAAGGAATACCTATGAATTAATATTAAGTTCAAGTTAGCTATCAGCAGCTTTAGGTAACACTTTATTTTAAGGTGTCCTTGTTACACGTTACTTGCTATTAGTAATAACAATAAATTATGCATAATTACATGCAAGTAACCTTAAGC
>NW_015625572.1:0-723 GCF_001515625.1 Sinocyclocheilus rhinocerous
TAATCCTCATTTGTGCGTGTGAAGTGCGGTGCTGAGGTGAAATAGCTGGGCAATTTGATAATAATAATAGCCAAATAATAATAGGCTGCCTAATAATAATAATAATTTAATACATTAATAGGAGAATGAGCCTAATATTGTCTTGCTCTGCTATCGTTGATATCTCTATCGTCGATACACGATACTATCGTCTAGAGGTCTGCGCGGGACTATTTTTTTGGTCCCACTCCCGCAAGGTTATATTCCGCACCCTCCCGCTCCTGCTATATATTCACTCTTTGTTCACCCGCTGTCCGCTTAGAACAATTTTCTTCCCGACCCGACCGTTCCCGCTAAATTTAGATCTCGTTTCCAGAATCTCACATTTAAATTTCCGCTACTGAAAGAAAGAGAGATAGGCTAACAAATAAAATTGTAGTCTGCACAAAATTGTAGGCTATGTTATTTTATTCGTCTTGTCAAGAGTCTTGAATTTATTGACATTGACTTGAATTTATATGAATTATCTAAAGACACAAAATTTGTTTAAAGGGGTCATATGATACTGCTAAAAAGAACATTATTTTGTATAGTTGCTGTAATGAAATGGGTTTATGCGGTTTAAAGTAAAAAAAAAACACATTATTTTCCACATACTGTACATTATTGTTTCTCCTCTATGCCCCGCCTTTTTGAAACGCGTCGATTTTTACAAAGCTCATCGGTCTGAAAAAGCGAGGTGTG
>NW_015625572.1:6403-56613 GCF_001515625.1 Sinocyclocheilus rhinocerous
TTATATTTGATATATTTTTATTATATAATTATATAAATAATAATTATATAATTATATAATTTATTATATAATATATAAAGTTTTAAATATGATTTGTCATATATAATGATTATATATACACACATACAGATATAAAAATCAAGTGTGTACATAAATGTGTACATATATATATATATATATATATATACATGCATAAATGCACAAATACACACACGCACACAAACACATATATAATTGTAATAAATAATATAAATGTATAAATACATGTATACCATAAATTATATACAATTTTAAAACTATAAATATTATAAAAATTAAATAATATTTTGAAATATTTCTAAAACAATGAAAAGCTATGATGTGAAATGAATTATGTCAGATTCTGCACTATTTCTACGTCATTAATCAACAGCTAATTCGTGACACTTATTGTATCAAGTGACTCCTTTGTACTGACAGCTATATAGCTACATACTTTATATACACAGCTATATATAGCTATAGCTATATATTTCATAAACTGAATTCAACTATTCATACCTGCTGCAGTAGTGTAGTGGTGTAGTCACTTTTCATCAGGTTATTGATCGACTCAAATAAACTTTTGAGAGATTCCTCAAACTCGGCCTGTTCCTTCCCTTCATACAATCTGACGAAAGAGAAAGAAAGAACACTTGTGAGCAGTGCAATACATTTCACATATCCATCATCACACATTCGCACACTTATACACTGTTGCACCCCTTTTCCGCCAGGACTTCAGGTCCGTTTCGCACAAGATGTGTAAGCGGCGCATCATTTTCTCTGTGCCCATGTTAACAGATACCAGGTTGTTTATAGTCAAAATAAATGAGTTGACATGAAAAAGAAGTGTTTTCACCATAAAAGCATGTAAGTGATGTATACATTGTTTCATACAGTCAAAATATTTCCCAAAAAGGACACTAGTATACCAGTGCAGGAGTTGCAACACAAATGTATGTTTAAATAATTTAAACGTATTGTATATCTTAAAAATATAGATCATTTTATCATATAAACTACTAGGGGTGTGCGATATATATCGTCTGCGATATCGTAATTGTTGTTTTAACGATGTGCGATTTGACATTATCGAGTATTTTGCAAAAACCATTCAAAACATCCCTACAGAGCGCACGCATACATTACGTGAAGTCTAGACTAGTGCGTGTGCGCATTTAGTGTGTTTTCTTTCACTGCATGATTCAGTCTATTAAAATGCATTTAGAATGATCACAAATTCAAGACATGATGGCAGAAAATTTATATATTTATACCACTTCATATAGTTATTCAATTTCACACGAAGAGTGCCGTTTTTCTCCAAAAATTACCATGATTACAAATGTGACATTGAATTCAATAAACAATAAGTTAATTAAGAGACTTACGTTTTAGACACCATATTGCTTGTTTTTGCTCTATTTCGCCAACAAAAATCATTCCGAATACAGCCACAGTGCTGTTTTGTGTCTCTGAGCAACATGACGGTGTTTCGTTCTTGAATGAATCAACTGTTTAAATGATTCGGTTCAATCGCAATGACTCACTTATTAACAGTGATTTGCTGCCACCTGCTGGCGGTTTTAATTTCACATTTCGGCTTTTTCTTTCTTTTCTTTTCTTTTTTTTTCTTTTTTTTCTTTTTTTCATGTTTTAAATCATTTCAAATATCAGTATTCAACGTTTTATGTTTAATATATCAAAACATTATTTATGCATTTGTAATTGCAGGTTAAATGCATTCATGTCTTGCATTGTGAGACACAAAATACATGTGTGTAAATACATCTAAATGCCACTTCAGATGCAGCTTCTGTGTTGATTTAATTTGCTTGGTAACAGCCCAAATGTCTTATTATTCTAATTCCCTGATTAAATGTAAGAATTTGACTCAAAAGATAATGGACACTTTTAGAAAAAATGGCTTTTTAAAGGTGAAAATGCCCATAAAATGCAAAAATCAGTTTAAACTTATTGGATTTCAGTACTTATCAGTATGAACTGACCACCACACAGAATATGAAGAATATTAAAAACATTAGGAGTCAGCTGTCTTCGGCAGTCCTTAAGATACCAGCACAATAACACACTCAGCAAAATATCGTCTAATTATCGTTATCGATAAAATCCCAGAAAATATCGAGATATAATTTTTTGTCAATATCGCACACCCCTAATATATATATATAAATAAATGTGCAAAACCTCTTTAGCTATTAATGTTTACAAATAAAAAGTGGAACTAATAAACGTTTTTAAAACATGGCGCTCATGCACAAAATGCTGAAAAAATAGTGACATGTGAACAACAATGTCCATCTGCATGTTTACATTAAAAAAAAAACTATCAAAAAGCAATGCAAAAGCATACCACAGTTCCATTACATGGTAATAGAATATAACAAAAGCCAAAAGTGGCCATATGTCCTGTCTGAATCGAAACACACCTTCTGGTTGAGGCATGTGCAAACATCCTGGTAAAGCTAAATGTTTATTTTGGTTACTGGCTCTATTAAAAACCAACCAAGCCTGAGGATTATGAACAATTAGGGCGTCAACCAGAGATGACGGCAACAAACGACACATTGAAAAGAGGTTGCCTGGTATGCTTTAAAGCAATGGGCAAAAACAAAAAACAAACCTCTATTGCTTTAGGTGCATCAGCATAAATCTACAATTTGAACTAACTTCCCTCTATAAGGCCTATCTTGCAGAATGTTGTGATCAATACTGAATCAAAAATATCTCAAGGACAGAAGTTTTATTTCCAGCATACTCTAGACTGATGTATAAAAATGGGAGGTCTACTTGTACATGGAACGACACAGCCTGTCTAAAGCTCTCCAAAATAATTTTTCTGATGAACAAGTGCAAAGATAAAAGCCAGAGAACATCTATTTCAATCTTTTTTTAGATTGAGAGATGTGAAATTACATGCGTGTCCTGAGGCCTCTGAATTCTCCCTAAGATTGTGCAGATAATTCTTATCTCAGTTTTTAAAAAATTTTGAATTTTCTCCCATTTAATTGGATTATGCTAAAAATGTAGCAAGTGGCACTCTGGATAAGATTGCTATGAGCAGCAGACTACTTTCTTTTTGAACAAATTCGGATAACTAAAAAAAAAATTCAAAAAAATAGAAAATACAACCACAATACAATTTAAAATACCCTTTTCATTTTAGAAACAAACTCACGACGCAAATCCGCCGCCTAATTACGTAAAACACAGACTGGGAAGCGCATCAAGCATATTATTTCATGATCTTCCCATTGTAATGCATGAAACGGAGGACTAAAATGTTTAACAGCATTCCATAACCACATTATCGGCTCTCTTCACTCCTCAGATGCAATGTTAAATTTCTCATGAATACCAAGCAGTAAAGATCTGATTAATAACTGAGAGCTGTGTAATACTGCCAGTCACCGTGGCTAATCAAGAAGAATGCCACATGATTAACCCATATTGAGGACTGTTCCTCAGGCAAAACACAGGAAAAATTAAAGTCATACATCTTCAGAATTCACTAAGGCGAGATTGTACCATTCGTCTCCTCAATCTACGAAGCTGACATGTTCCCCATCCGAATCCAAACCAACACTTTCAACTCGAGAAACACGTTTCAGGTTGCACAAGCCAACTTTTCCAATGATATACCATTGTTGTCGGTGTAGAAGAGACAGAAGAAGGGGGGCTTACCGATGCATACGTCAATTTTGCCCTTGATGGCGGCTTCATGGAGCGGAGTGTAATTCCAGTTGTCTCTGGCATTGGAATCGGCTCCTTGACAAAGCAACAAGCTGACCACCTCGGCGTGACCGAAGGAACAGGCGTTGTGTAGCGGGATCAAACCTCCATCGTCTTTTGTGTGCACATTCGCCCCCGTCTGCAGGAGATGTTCCACAACGTCTTTCCTTCCAAAACCTGCGAGACAAAAATGTCAGTTAATCAGGTTTACAACATGCATATCAGTCACGTCTAGCAAGAAAATCATTTTACACTAGTGTTGCTGTTCTTTCCATTGATTGCCAAATCTTATCTATGATTTTAGTCATGATATGAGAACCTGTTTCAACAGAAAACTGCTTTGTTTTGGTTTGTTTTGGTTACAGACTGAGAATACTATTGGATATGAAGAGGAAGGAAATAAACCGGTTTCCCACAATAGACCACAATGAAGTTTAATATGTGTGTACAAGGATCATTCAATCATTTTATTGATATAATGCATGCATTATAAGCATCCTAAAGAGGCAAATACCCTTCAGTGACATGCTTATTCCAACAAGAAATGTATTAGTTTACATTTAAAATAAAATATGTTTGGCAAGTACAGTTTTCCTTTCTGTGTGGACATATTTCCTACTGCAACAGGAAGCTGGGGCGGGACATATCAAATGGCTCCTTAATTTGTTTTAAAACTGCCCCTAATAAACCTAATGTAGTGGCTGCATTTACAAAGAGCATTTCTAGTTGAGCATAAAATGAAGAATGAACATGTATATAGAAATTTCAACATTATTATTATTAATTTGTAAAACAGTGTTTTGGCAGCTCTGGAGGATCACAGGTAACATGAGAGGGTTCGGTTTCAGTTTATCATACAATAATGCGAACCAAAGTAAACATGAATTTTGGACATTCGAGGACAAATTGTAACTTTATTACGATGTTTATTACTTTTATCGATCATCTCCCGGTGCACTGCGGTTCATTCAGCCTGTATGTTGAACTTTATTCACTTTCGGCAACACATCAAACGAAAACAAACACGAGCAGACCGATTTAGCTCGCGGAGTGGTTAACTTTCTACTAAATGTTGTATCCTGTTGGCTAACTTGGGCAAACTCTACTTTATTCCACTTGACCCCTTTTCCTTTAAACCCATCTTACCGTTTATTTAGCGAGATAAACCGTCTACCTGGCTGCTTTCCAGGTCGAGATTGATCGCAAACATTTATATATTTGTATTTACCTGCAGCGAAGTGAAGCGGGGTGGACTTGCGCCCGGCCATGTCCTTTGCGTTTACATTGACCGAATCCACCAGCCTCTTCACCCGAGACACGTCCCCATTCCTGCAGGCCTCAAATAGCTCCCTGAAAGCCCCACTCGTCCCGCAGACGCTGCCTCCAGGACTGGCACTACCGGAGTCGGGAGTGGAGCCCGCACTACTGCCCCCGCCGGTGGTAGACGAGCTAGTGCTGCTCGAGCTGGAGCTGCTACTGCTGCTGAGGAGCGGAGCAGGGATTTCTGCAGTGATCTCCGGATCCCCGATGCTTTCCGGCTCCCCACCAGCCGCAGAGACGCCGGTGTCTGTGGGTGATTCTGGAGGCGTGAGGGGACTGGGGTCGGGTCTTGGTGGGGAGGATAAGTTTTGTTGTTGTTGCTGCTGGGAAGTGCAACGAGACGTCGCCATTTTCGCACTCAAATCCCCCTCTGGCAGCGAAAACAGTTTGGGGAGAACTTCCGGGAAGTGTCAGAGTAAAACTTCCGCTTGCAAATGACCAAAACGGTCAAATATAATCCTCAAGTAGTTTATTATTGATTGGTATTTTGTATGTTTTGTACGTACTGTTTTTTACTGTTTGTTTTGTACGTACTGTAATCCTTGTTGTTTACTGCAATAAAAAAAATAAAAATAAAAAAATGTGTATACATATATATAATGTCTTATTACCATGGTAACCACAGTTTCCGCCAAGAAAAAATTCAGGGGAGACAATTTTGTTCTGAATATAATTAAGAGAAATGATAAACAAACACTCTGCAAAGTGTTATGTAGGGAAATCTGCCTAAATATCAACAATAATATGAAATAAAAAAATAAAAAAGCCTAAATATCAACAATAATATGAAATTAAAAATAAATAAATAAATAAATAAATATATATATATATATGAAATCAAAATAAAACAGTTTACCATATTAATAGACATTCCTGCTATTATTGTTGATGGTTTGTTTCCAATGCCTTCCTGATTAAAAAGTGCCTAAACCCCGCTAAAACCAGTTCTATGAGCAACCAAAACAGCTTAAATCAGAAACCATCTTAATCTGTATTTTTATTATTATTATTATTATTATTATTATTATTATTTTTACAGCAGGGATCAGTTCATATAGAGCATATTTTTCAAATATGTATAAAATAAGATCTGTGGTTCAAAAAAGTAATTCTGAAGGAATACAATAGTTGTATGATTCGTCAAGCACGTAACCCGTTTGTCTTTATCAGATCAACATACTTCTGTTTACAATATCGAATCCAAAATCATGGCTCAAAGTCTTGGATGTATTAGCAGCTGTTTATAAAAAACCTTGTTACTTATTCCCTAGACCCTCATTGGGCAACTCAACCATCACTGATCCAATATTGACAAAACAAAACAGCAAATTCCCCCTCTGTAACCGTCTGTTTTAACTTGTATTAGGCTAGTGAAAGTGATGACCTTCTGGGATCAGAGTTCTTTTTCTCAGCTGTTTGGAAATATTTGGTTGCTCAAGCTGAAACGCTAGCCCAGGATGAACGTTCACAGTTTTTGTGCTTGAGTATAAGGTTCTGCTTGTTTGATGCCTGTAACATTATAACAATATTTGTGTGAGAATCATGGAACTCTTATCTCACTGACAGTCCAACGTTACTGTTTACAAAGCTATTTGATTTTCTCCTCATGTCCAAGAGTACTAAAGTGTAATATATTGTCAAAATATCTATATCCACATCCTGGACCTAATTGAAAATCTGAGTTTCAAAATCTAATTTAAACCTGAAAATAATCAGAAAGTTTAGGGTTTTGAAAAATAAAGAAACAAAGACATTAGCTACATACGGTAGGTGAAAAACAGTATGTGAAAAGAGTAGAATGCCAGAATTCACAGTATTCATAAAACAGTAGGCAAAAAGTACCCAGATGACCTTCTTCTTCTGATGAGATTCTTAAGTCCACATCCAATAATAGACACTTTTCTATCCCATAAGGCCACAGAAGTGGACTTGTGAATGACAGTGATGCAACTTACACTGGTAGGTCACATGACAATGTCAATATTATGAATGTAGTACATCTGATCTGCGTCATACTACTATTCATACACAGAACATGCTTTTTTAACAGTTGTGAAGTAATTACTTATCCAGTAAAAGTACCTACTCAGAGAATATGCGATTTCGGACACAGCCATTTTGAAACTTGTGTTACATTTTTCAGTTAATCTTTTACCTTAATTTGTTATGCTAATCCTTTCTTGGGAGGAAATGCATTAAATTGTTTTAAATATATATACAGGAAGGGATCATATGTTCTGGAAGTTCTACAGCAGTTCCATTACCAGTTTTGACACCCTGCAGTGTCAATCACAGAGGTTCACAAATGACCCCCCCGCTGCCACTATACATATACTGATGTGCCTGCATAAGTGTCACATCAGCTGTCATTTAAGCATTCAGTGCTGTAACCCTGTCTGAAAATACTTTTCCAAGCACAATACTTCCAATTATTATCATTCAAATCAGTGTCAGCATGACTCCATTTGACCTCTTCTTGTCACCTTATATGTCTTACTGATTCAGAATGAACAAGCCTGAACAGCTGTTCTCCTGATAACCTTCTCTACAGTCTATTTTAGTTCACTATTTCACAACTCATGCGCCTAAAACAGCTTCTCCTTTTCTGCTGATTGTGGCTGTTTTTTGGCCCTATAATGTTCCAATGTTGGGATTCCTGTATCTGGATTTATCTATGGATTTTCCACACCATCTGCGCATCACTTGTGGCAGCAGTAGGATCAGGTATACTGCAGTCTCCCAATGTCTCCACGATGAAACTGAGTATAATTCTGACTCCTATATGATGAATGATTCTTTGAGCTTCGATTTGAATTAAATATAAAATATCATGTATTTGTTCATTTAAAAAAAACATGCCTTTTTAAAACTCTTAATAATGGAAATAAAATAATTAAAATAAACTCTTAATTATTAAAAGTATTTAAAAATACTTTTAATATTTTGTACATTTCTGCAATTCAGTATTCAGGCTTTTGTGTTCGATTTTTATGTGATATAATCCCATCCCAATCCCATTATGATCAAACACATATAAAAAATATTAAACACTAAGAAATAATCTTAATTTAAATGTATACATTAAAATGAATATAAATGGTTTAAAAAAGTATAAATTGCCGCATTCATACTTTTTTTCAGAATTCTGACTCATCTCGGAATTAAAAAAAAAAAAAATTCTCGCAACTGCAAATTTATATCATACAATTTGACTTTTCTCCCCCCTCAGAATTGTGAGAAAAAAAGTGAGATATAAACTTATAGATATAGAATTGCAATAAAAAAAGTGTGATAAAAGGTCACAAGAAACAACTTGACAACAACCATGGGTGTCATGAGTGCCTGTTCCCGAGACAACAGTACTTAACAACTTTCCTTTGCATTTTCAGCTTCAGTGCACAAAATTGAACACAGATACACAATTATCTTATTATGAATAATGCACTGAACAGAAAAAAAAAATCTACACTGGTCAATGTGAAAGCATGCAGAAGTTAGTGGGTTCATGTTTATGGGAGGAAAAGTGGTGGATATTTTTAAAACACAGTGGGGCCTACTGACCCCCTAGTCCTAGGAGTCACGAGACATGCCATTGATCACCATGGGTGCATGCATGCCCCTGTAACCTGCAATGATTGGTCCAAACAGGTAGTTCACGTGAACACGAGCTGATCGTCGGCAAAAATGTAATTTTGGGGCCGGGCGGGCCAGTACAGCTAGGAAGCTCGCACATGCCGCCGGATGCACATCAGCATGAGCGTATTACTCTAGTGAGCTGAAGCTGCATTCATTAACACAAAACACTGGGCTTGCTGAAGAAGTTTGAACCAGTTCAAATGCCGTAACACAGGTATGCATTCACTTATGCTCTCAATTTACGATCAATTTAAAGCGCAAACGAGGAACTACAAATTCACGCACTGAGTTGATTAGTGTTCCAGCACGCAGCGTTTTTTTTTTTAATCTAAGGGAGGGAGGAAACTTTTATTAAACACGGTCGTGCCCAAGGAAACGGCTACAAACCAGGAAGAGCATGATGCAGAGCAACAGATGATATTAGGCTTAAAGCTTTTAATAGACATAGAAAAGGAAAGCAATCTTGTATAACATTGGGATAAAAAATAAAATAATCAACGATTAAGAGAGGAGGGGTTGATCAGAAACAAAGGCAGCAGTGTGATATAGCGTGATGGTATGTTGGACCAGGGCGAAATTTGCAACTGCAAATGAGCTCCAACAGGTGCGAAACTATTTGATTCAAAAGCTGATTGCCATTGCCTATTATTTCAACTCACCATTTTCTGGTTTAATCTAAAGAAAATCTATCTCTCGCTTTACCCAGACAGACCAGAACAATGTTTCCTTGTTCCTGACTTTATATGTAACGTTATAAAAGCTAGTAGATGAGTGTTGTAACACGATTTTTTAAGCAATATTTGTCTCAGACTTTTTGAAATTATATTCCCATATTTGCCTAATACAAATTAAAGTTGTTTTGAAACGTATTGCTTATCTTTACATTGTGTAGATTAATGTCAAATTACAAAGAGTGCTGTTACAACCAACCCACTGCTGGACGTTTTAAATTGTGTACATGAGTTTATTGTGGTAATTACAGAATGTAGTGCTAAAAGATATTTAAATAGTTTAACATTGAATGGAAATTTAGAAACGAATACAGAACAAATACAGAAATAGACAAAACAAACTCTCAAATCTTAAAACATACCTGTGTATGGGTTAGTTATTCTAATTATTGTGGCAAATATAGGCCTGTATGCTACAATCTATATATGGGACCAATAGAAGTACACTGTAAAATAGTGTCAAGCCTCCCTATCTCCTCAGCCATGACATTTCTAGCAGATTTTCATGTAGATGAAACGCTTGTAGATGAGATGTTGTATGTTAATTTTTTTTTTCTTTCCTGTAAACCAATAATTATTAAACAGTCTTGCATCATCTACTCTAGAGTTGCTCAGATCTTGCTCTGGAGGGCCAATGGCCTGCGTAGTTTAGCTTCAACCCTGATCAATCACTCCTGAACAAGCTAATCAAGGTCTTCAGGATCACCACCGGTAGGTGAGTTTGATCAGGGTTTTAGGTAAACTCAGCATGGATAACTTTTCAAGTAATCCCAAAGACATTGGTTTTGCTGGTTCAGGTGTGTTTAATTAGATGCAAGATGGGGCCGACGCTGATGGCTGCCTCCGTGGCGTGCTCCGCAGTTGTTTTTATGTTTTTGTTAGTTTGTCCTGTCTTTAGTTATATCCCTGCAATCAGTTTCACCAGAGACGAATTGCTGGACATTCGGAAGTACACACCACCCGATATTTCACCGGTTTTCGACTATTCTGATGTTTTGCTGGACATTGTAGTCAGGGGAGCTGCAGCACTGATCAAACGCTTCAGGACGCGCAGACGGGGGAAGAGAGCCGGCGCGCTCGTGAAGCTCAGGCAGCGCGGATTCAGAACGCCGTTGCCAAGCATCCATCTGGCAAATCTCCGCTCTCTACCCAACAAAACGGACGAGCTCCTTCTGCTCTCCCGGACAAATAAGGATTTTTCAAACTCTGCTGCTCTGTGTTTCACGGAAACCTGGCTGAAAGACGCCATTCCGGACAGCGCGTTGAGTCTGCCGGGCTTTCAGCTGTTTAGAGCAGATCGCGACGCAGAATCAACGGGGAAATCGCGCGGCGGCGGGACATGCTTTTACATCAATGAGAGGTGGTGTACAGATGTAACTGTGTTAAAGAAGATGTGCTGTCCAGATCTAGAAGTGCTCTTCATTAACTGTAAGCCATTCTAACAGACAGCACATCACATGTCCCACCAGAGACAGTAATATATTGGATCACTGTTACACCACAATAAAGAATGCATATCACTCTGTTCCACGGGCAGCTTTGGGGCTCTCTGATCACTGTTTGGTTCATCTTATACCGACCTACAGGCAGAAACTGAAATCAGCTAAACCTGTATTAAGGACTGTAAAAAGATGGACTAATGAAGCAGAGCAGGATTTACAAGCTTGTTTTGACCTCACTGATTGGAGTGTTTTTGAAGCTGCTGCCACCGATCTGGACGAGCTCACAGAGACTGTAACATCTTATATCAGTTTCTGTGAAGACATGTGCATTCCTACCAGGACTCATTTAACTTACAACAATGACAAACCATGGTTCACTGCAAAACTCAGACAGCTCCGTCAGGCCAAAGAAGATGCTCACAGGAAGGGGGATAATGTCTTGTATAAACAGGCTAAATACACACTGGAAAAGGAGATCAGAGTGGCAAAGAGGAATTATTCGGAAAAAATAAGGACTCAGTTCACTTCCAGCGACTCGGCATCAGTGTGGAAAAGTCTAAAAGAAATCACCAATTACAAGACACCATCCCCCAGCACTGTGGAGAATCAACACCTGGCAGACGATCTGAACGAGTTCTACTGCAGGTTTGAAAAAACACCCCACACCCGCCCTGAACACCTCTCCACACAACCATTCACACCTCCAGCAACCCCCCTCTCCCCCACACCTGCAATTCAGATCAGTGAAGACGAGGTGCGCCAGGTCTTCCGGAAGCAGAAAAGGAAAAAAGCACCAGGCCCAGACTGTGTTACACCAGTCTGTCTGAAATCCTGTGCTGACCAGCTGGCCCCCATCTTCACACAGATCTTCAACAGATCACTGGAGCTGTGCGAAGTCCCTTCATGCTTCAAACGCTCCACCATCATCCCCGTCCCAAAGAAACCCAAAATTACGGGACTTAATGACTACAGACCTGTGGCTCTAACGTCTGTGGTCATGAAGTCTTTTGAAAAACTGGTGCTGGCCCACCTGAAGGACATCACTGGACCCTTGCTGGATCCTCTTCAGTTTGCCTACAGAGCAAACAGGTCTGTGGACGATGCAGTTAACATGGGACTGCATTATGTTCTGCAACATCTAGACAGACCAGGGACTTATGTGAGGATCCTGTTCGTGGACTTCAGCTCGGCCTTTAACACTATCATCCCAAACCTCCTCCTGCCCAAACTATCTCAGCTCTCCGTGCCCACCTCCGTCTGTCAGTGGATCAACAGCTTCCTGACAGACAGGCAGCAGCTAGTGAGGCTGGGAAAATACACATCCAGCACCCGTATAACCAGCACTGGAGCTCCTCAGGGTTGTGTTCTCTCCCCACTGCTCTTCTCCCTCTACACCAACGACTGCACGTCTAAAGACCCCTCTGTCAAGCTCCTGAAGTTTGCAGACGACACCACACTCATCGGCCTCATTCAGGACGGTGACGAGTCTGCTTACAGACAGGAGGTCGAGCAGCTGGCTGTCTGGTGCAGTCTCAACAACTTGGAGCTCAACACGCTCAAAACTGTGGAGATGATCGTGGACTTCAGGAGAAACCCCCCTGCACTCCCCCCACTCACCATCATGGACAGCACTGTGACTGCAGTGGAGTCATTCAGGTTCCTGGGCACCACAATCTCTCAGGACCTGAAGTGGGACACTCACATTGACTCCATTGTGAAAAAGGCCCAGCAGAGGTTGTATTTCCTTCGCCAGCTGAGGAAGTTCAACCTGCCACAGGAGCTGCTGAAACAGTTCTACTCCGCCATCATTGAATCCATCCTCTGCACTTCTATAACTGTCTGGTTCAGCTCAGCTACCAAATCTGACCTCAGAAGACTACAGAGGGTAGTCCGGACTGCTGAGCGAATCATTGGTACAACCCTCCCTTCTCTCCAAGAACTGTACTTATCCAGAGTGAGCAAAAGGGCTGGCAGAATCACTCTGGACCCCTCACATCCAGCACACTCCCTCTTTGAACTGTTGCCATCTGGTCGACGCTACAGAGCACTGAGCACCTGAACGGCCAGACACAGGAACAGTTTCTTCCCTCAGGCGATCCATCTCATGAACACTTAACAATAAGTGTGGAACACACACTATTTATTCACTCATACACTTATTTATCTAACACTCATACTCAGTCTACACCTCAAATTTGCACATAATATACAGTACCTGTACATACAAAACTGTCTATTGTAATATACCTGCACATACAACTGTCAATTTATATATTTTTATTCCTTATTTACTTGTTCTATTTTTTTTATTATCTGTGTTTTTTGTTCTGTCACTGTCATTCTGTTACACTGTGGAAGCTTCTGTCACGAAAACAAATTCCTCGTATGTGTAAACATACCTGGCAATAAAGCTCATTCTGATTCTGGTTCTGATTCTGATTCTAGAGCTGGAGCTAAACTCTGCAGTGCTGTGGCCCTACAGGAACTGAGTTTTAAGATCCCTGGGTTAAACTGCTAGTGTTACAGCTCACCCCGTGTTACAATACTCAGCAGTCTAAAAAAATTAAGGTCTTTTCTAAACAAAATTTCCCTTTTTAGTGACTCTTAGATTGTATTTCGTCAGATAATCAAGTTCTTTGTCTTTTAAAAAAATTTGAATGAAATGTTTTACAAATTATGAACACTAGAGGGTGCTCAATATCTTTTGTAGTTCAGTCTCTGGTTCTCCATCTGCTGCTCCATATCCCCACTCCGGCCTCCAGCTAAGATAAACTTGTTTGACCCACTTGCTGCAATCTTTTGCGTAATGTTTAATTATTTGATTCTCAGTCTATATTAAGCCCTGTTTGCTGTGCATAATGATTGAATTATTTTATACAGAGAATATATGTTAAGGATTTCATATTAAAGTACAAGTGTGAAATTTGAATTAGTCAAATATGGGAAGATTTCATCAGCTTTAAACCAACATTCACAGACCTTTCTAACTGTATTAATGTGGTTATTGATATACATTTCTGCATTTTCAGTGCACGTGGCTGCCGTCCCAACGAACCCACCATGCCAATTGAACTCGCCATGCCGATTTATCTGACAAATGAAGAGTTCCTGAACCCAAGGTTGTCTAAATACAGCAGGCCCTTGCGGCCATGTCTACACCAGTGTCAAAGTGCCAAACTTAGTTTTGGCTCTCCTAGGGAGCAGTCGGGGTCAAATGGGGCCAGCGCACCCATGGCGATACCTGGCTGGGCCAAAAAACGAGTATCTTTTGCTGATCACAAGGGCCTCGCCCTGACAATGGTGAAGATCTTTTCTGAATTTGATGATCCCATTGATGTCCCAACCAATATCGTGCGGTTTTTTAGCTCTTCACTGACACTGCCAGAAGGGAAGGACAGGTTAACCCTCGACTTTGACCAGCCGTCTGCAGATTACTTAAAGTTTCGTCAACGTATAGAAAATGAAAACATCTGCCTCGAACACTGCATGCTTCAGGAAAAATCTATAGCAGGCACGGTCAAAGTCAAAAACCTTTCCTTTGAGAAGGCCGTTAAGCTTCGCATTACGTTTGACACTTGGAAAAGTCACACAGACATAGAATGCCAGTACGTAAAGGACACTTACACCGGCTCAAACCGTGATACCTTTTCATTCGAGGCTACTTTGCCTGATCAGGTGCCTCCACATGAACGCATTGAGTTTGCCATTTGCTATGAGGTCAATGACGTAATGCTCTGGGATAACAACCAAGGACAGAATTACAGAATCGTTCAATCAGCACTAAAGAAGAATTCAAATGACTTGATCGGTGACCATCAGCGATATGGTGTGTGTGATTGGGACGTTCATTTTGACCGATACGGCAGCCCCAGATGCTCTCGTGGAATCTTTCCCAATTGGCCAAGCTATGCTGGATATGAAGACATTGGTCCGTATTACTGAGAACCTGCTTTCGGGGCAGTTTATCCTGCATACATATCCATCAGACATTGTGATAAATGCCTCTTTAAAAAAAAACAGCAACTTTGACGTTGTTCTTTGACTAAGGGCCTGTTGGACTGTGAAGCCATATGGACACTTGAGATGTTTATTGTCAATAATATTGGATTATATTGTGCAATAGGATGAGTTATGTTTTTAAAAATACTGTTCATGGTGCTATACAAATGTAATTATGAGGGTAAATTTGTTTGTTTTCCAGTGCCTGTCAAATGCATTGATGCTAGTTTCTGTGCAGGGTTGTGTGAAAGTTCTCGAGGTTGATTTTGGGTTTGCGTGGAGCTTTTTAAAATGATAGTGTTAATTAAGTCTAGGTAAATCTGCAGGCCAGTATATGCTAAACTGTAAATCATGATAATAAAATTTCAGTTGAAATGAGCTTCTTTCTTGAGAGCAAAAATCGTTTTGATATGAAAAACCTTGTTAAGAGCAAAGACAGAATGATCCAAAAAGAAATCGGTGTTTTTCCCAGATGTGAGACCAGAGTTGAACTGGATATATGGATATATGTATGCAAATTATTTCATGTTTTTGTTCTTTCCTGAACAGCTCATTTTTAATGTAAAACTCTAAAAGTATTTACATTTCTGTATTTTAATTGACTATGACTGATTCTCACTATGATTGACTGCACAACAGGATTATGATATTAGTGGTGCAAGTTAATATGAAATGTGTATCATTTGTTCAAGGTAATGTATGCACTGTAATTTGTTGTTTAATTTCTTGTCACCCATTTTAAATTGCATTGTTTGAGTGTGAATACAGGTTTGCCAGAACCACTTTAAAGACATTGTAAAAAAAAAAAAAAGTTCTCTCAATGGTATTAGGTATGTTCATTATTTGCAATTTAATGCAATGTTTTAAATGTTCATAGTCATTGAAACTTCAAATAAAGTATTGGAGCAAAAAATACTTATCTGACTTATCCTCTCTGTAGAAGTAGAAGGACAACATAAAGTTGTGGTAAGACATGTTTGTCATGACCTATAGTGTCAAGTCAACACTGTTTAAATGTTTGAATTTGTCATGTTTGGATGCCAAAATTAATACACTTTTTTTTTTTTTATAACTAGCATTACCAAGGAAAAATTATATATATAGATAATATTGCAAGTGTTAATACTTCTTGTCTTAGTTGTCTCTGCATATTAACCTCAGATAGGAGAATGCACACAAATTACGCACTTTGAGAAAATGTTTATTTTGGAATTATCTGAAGGGGGCTTTTGTTTTTCTTTAATAACGCGTACGTAAACAATATAACCATGAATAAACTGTTGTAACAAAAATTAAGTAAATAAATAAATAGTATGGGGCTTTTATCCTACAATTGTTCGACCTTTGCAATGACGACTTCCTGTGGACTTAGAAACGTCAGGTCGGCTTGTGTTACTTGGCTCACGTTTAAGAAACTGTAGCTAATTAGAAGTTTAGGTCTTTGCATACAGGGGCTAATTTTAAGTACAATGTACAAAAAAAGAAACTTGAGATATATAGACAATCATTTAGGGTTGTAATAATTCGACAGGAGCGGATTACATAAGAGACACCTAGCGTGAACGCGCGAAACCAGATGTGAGTGTTTGTGAAATTACCTAAATTGTCAAAACTGATGGAGTCGCAGAAGAAGAGCGGTCAACCTGCAAATGAGACTTCAACGTCTGAGGAGGATAAAGAGGAGCAATGCTGCGCTAATGTGAGTGTCTAAACACTGACAGTCTAGTTTTAGTGACTGTCGGTAATATTATTGACAGTAATGTTTATGAGTATTGCTCTGGCTAAGTAATGAAAGGCAGCCATTCTGTTTTATGCATAATATTTGATTATATTTTTGTGGGAGTTTCAATCACCATAATTTATAGTACAGGTCAAATACTTTTGTGGTAAATTACTAAATTAGTTAGAAGTGTTAGAAACGTTGTCAGTAATTAGTGACCTTGTTGTGTGATTTTAACAAGATGTGACGAAATATTTCTCCCACATATATGATTGCTGTGTTAAATTTCAGAGTGTCAGCTTATGTTAGGTGTTGTTTTAACTCATATTTAGCACAAATATGTATTATTTAGTTGCTTTTAACTGTTGAGGAATAGTTCACCCAAAATGTAAATTTGCCAAATAAAATGTATTAACCCTCAGGTCATCGAAAAAATATATGAGTTTGTTTCTTGTTGCTCACCAATGGATCCTCTGCAGTGAATGGGTGCCATCAGAATAAAACTGCTGATAAAAACACCACAATAATCCACAAGTAATTCACACGACTCCAGTCTATCATTTAATGTCTTGTGAAGTGAAAAGCTGCTGTTTGTAATAAACAAATCCATCATCAAGATGTTTTTAATTTCAGGCCGTCGCTTCTGGCCAAACTGGAGTTGTGTGGATTACTTGTGGATTATTGTGGTGTTTTTATCAGCTGTTTGGAGACTTATTCTGACGGCACCCATTCACTGCAGAGGACGTAATGCTAAATTTCTCCAAATCTGTTCTGATGAAGAAACAAATGCATCAACATATAAGGATGAGACAACACTAACACTAAACAACTAAACAATGTTTCAATTTCTTTTCTCACATTTAGACTTCCTGTGAAGAAAATGAGAAGCAGGAGCCTTCATCACCAAAACAAGGAGATTTCAGTGATCCAGTATATAAAGAGATCGCAATGGCAAACGGCACCATCAACCGAATGAACAGAGATCAGCTGTGTGCAAAATGTGCTGAGCTGAAGCTTGACACACGGTACTGAGAGTTTTTATTTTTTACATTTGTTTTACCTGCCATTTACTCCAAATGTACTCATACAATCATTTCTTTTCAGGGGAGTTAAGGATGTCCTGAAGAAACGCCTAAAAAGTTACTACAAAAGGCAAAAACTGATGCATTCAGCTGCTGCAAATGGGAACATTGATGTATATTTTGACTACATCTGTGTGGTGGATTATGAAGCAACATGTGAAGAGAATAACACACCTGACTACCTGCATGAAATCATTGAGTTTCCCATGGTGTTGATCGACACACACACCTTGGAGATTGTGAGTTGGTGAGGGAACGGTCTGGCACATGTGTGCTTGATTCTTGCCAGGCAAACATGATATCATACAGTGTATTTAGTGAACTGTTTTAGGATTGATCTGCTAGTTGTGAAAAAATGATTTTATCTTGTGCCAAAATTAATCATGATAGATCTTCACAAAGCCACAGTGATTGTTAAGCCCATGAACACTAACACACTTATTTCGTTTGTAATCCCATTTCTATCATTACAGGTAGACTCATTTCAGGAGTATGTAAAGCCAGTGGTGAACCCACAGCTCTCTGAGTTTTGTGTAAAACTTACCGGAATCACACAGGCAAGATATATGAACTGCTTACTGAATTAAAAAACAATTTAAGATATATTCAATAATACCAGTCAAAAGTTTGAGGTTTTTTGTTTAAAGACATTATTATATTACAGTTTCAAAAGTTTCTTTTTCAAATTAATGCCGTTCTTTTGAATTTTCTATTAATCAAAGACTGATAAGCATTGATAGTAAGAAATGTTTCTTGAGCTCCAAAGCAGTATATTAGAATGATTTCTGAAGCATCATGTGACACTGAAGACTGCTTAAAATGTAGCTTTGCCATCATAGGAATAAATTGCATTAAAAAAGAAGATAAAAAAATATATGTAAAGAAATTAAATTATAATATTTCACATTTCAGCATTTTTATTCAGCACTTAATGTAATTACTTTTTTATTACTATATTATTGATCAAATAAATGCAGCCTTGGTAAGCATAAAGAGCCTTTGTTCAAAAATATGAAAATGTTACTGACCCCAAACTTTTGAACAGTAGTTTATTTCATGTGCCATCTATATAGTTACATGTTTTAGTCTAAAATTGAATGGAAAGCAATTGCTCAAACTCTTTAATTTTTGTTTCTTCTTTTTTTTTAGAAAACGGTGGATGAAGCGGAAACATTCCATCAGGTTTTAAAGCGAGCAGTTTCCTGGCTACAGAAAAAAGAACTTGGCACAAAGTACAAATATACATTTTTGACAGATGGGTAAGGATGAAACAGATATTTTAAGCATGACTAATGAAATTTAAGATGCAGAACAAAATACACTGTACAGCTCACTATCTTGTCTGTGTAGGTCATGGGACATGGGAAAATTTCTTCATACCCAGTGCAAACTGAGTTGCATCAGATACCCACCGTTTGCCAGAAAATGGATCAATATCAGAAAGTCTTATGGAAACTTTTATAAGGTTTGTTTTCATGTTCATTTTCCTTATGATTCCTTACAAAGTCACAGAAAGAAAAATCGGAATGAAAACATTTGTAATTGAATGTAAATCAGGATACTTTAAAGCTGAGTATCTGATGTTTTAAATAAGAAGTTGGCTTTGGATTTCTACATTTGAAAAAATTCTGAGATTTTCATGAGTCTCATGCTTGTTTCTTTCAGGTTCCTCGTACTCAGACAAAACTAATCTGCATGCTGGAGAATCTTGGTATGCAGTATGACGGACGTCCCCACTGTGGTCTAGATGACTCCCGCAACATTGCCAGAATTGCCATTCACATGCTGAAGGACGGCTGTGAGCTGCGGGTGAACGAGTGTTTGCATTCAGGAGAACCACGGAGCGTGCCTATCTCTGCCCCTATTGAAGGAGCCCCAGCACCTCAAACCCCCAAGAAAAGAAACTAAAATGATCATTTGAAAGACTCTTTCCCAAAAACAACATTGCTTAATGTGGACAAATATGAAAACCTGTCTCAATGTGAATGTAAGATAATTGGGACAAACTAATATGGGTTTTCTTAAAATTGTTCCAGTAATGTGCACAGTTTCTTTTCTGCAAAAGTTTACACCATAGCGGATCAGGGTTTGGATCAGTGGGGTGAGGCTGAGCTTGCACTTTACTGCAAATTGGGTTTATGTAGTGTATTTTGAAACTTGCTCCTGATAAACTGAAACAATAGTTTCAGGCAAAAGGCTTTTTTTCAAGCCTAACTGATAGGTGATTAATACTTGCAATACTGCTTTGCATTGCTTTTTTAATTCATGTTGCACATCCAATGAAAAACTCAATTTGTATTCATTTGTCAATAAACATTTTTTATGACGCCACTGTACAATATTATTTTAATAAGAGATATCATTTTATATGTTATTCCTATTTGCTTAAGATCCGATTTTCAAGTGTATTACATTTTTGTTAGTTAAACTCTTGTGTACTCGGGTACTTTGCACCTTAATAGTCTATGCAAAGTTTAGATATGTTTTGGTTATGCAACAAGATTGGTCAACACAAAGTTCACCCTGTTTCTGGCCACCATATCTAGTTTTCCAAGGCCATGCAATAACAGACAATTAAGAATGAACTGTTAACGCAATCACATTTATTCTAATGTACTGATTTTGTTTTAAAATGTTTTATTAGTGCATGTAATTATGTAATTTCTCTTACTTTCTAATGTTAATATTTCGGTTCTGATTAAGAGACACGTTAGTTTAGCAAAAGTAATGCAGCTGCGCATCATGTCCAGTAGATGGCGTCAAATAACACTTCTCTGTAAATAATTGTAAACAACAAATAAGGAGACAGGCGGGCTTATTCGCATGAATTTGGTTTATGTTTCACTTATCTATTATGTATTTTGTATTTCTTTCCAGTTTGCTTGTACAAAGACTAAAGTCCTTTTCATATCTTAGGCAAACAGGATCCAGCTGTATCTCATGTGATGTTTTAGATTAGAAGCAAGTTATTATTTACATTGGGTGGCGGACGGTCTCATAAACATGATGTTATTTACTGTTAGTAAAACCAAAACAACCGAAACGAAATTACTTTAACATCCCATCTTCACTGCACGCGACGCTACTACGAACGCTATTATCAATACCGCAGTTAATACGCGACGCGTCCTTCGTCACCACCCAGATGACCAATCAAAGCTTTTGTTTATGCGAGCGTTGCGTTGCTGGCGCGTAGAGAAGGTGGGGCTCTGAAGCAGTACTGCTCCTGTGAACGTTCACTGCTGGCTGCATTCGCAGAGAATAGACGGAGACACACAAGGAAAGACTACAGCAGCCACCACTGCCCTTCTTTCATTCTAACTCACTGGATATGTCTTAGATTTTTTCTCTCATGTGGTATCAAAGGACGCGCTGGTGGAATCGCCAGCCACACGAACTGGGAGTTTTGATGCACGCGTGCGGTTTTTATTCTGCTGTCTATGGCGCAGATAACGAGGATGCGTGAAAGAACGCAGCCCAGTCCTGTTTTCCTGAATGCGATTGAACATATTTTCGGATGAAGATGAAATCGGCATGGTCTAAATGTTGGTTTCATCTGGATTGCTGTGCGGAGAACCCGAATCGATAAAGCAAGTGAAAGCAGCACAATGCTGCCTAGTTGATTGATCACTGTGCTCAATGAGAACAAGGAGGAGCACGGCTTCGATACGATGGCTGAGGAGAATAACCTGAAGACAGCTAGATTATGGAGGGATGCTGCTTTGCGCTCCAGGAAGCTGAGAAGCAATCTGAGACAGCTGACTCTCAGCACCAAAAACTGCCAGAAAATTACATTACCCGAGGACATAAAGGAGATCGAGGTCCTCAATCTGGGCAACAACTCTCTTCAAGAGTTTCCAGAGGGACTGGGCTCAACCCTGACCAGGCTTCGCATCCTCATCCTTCGTAGGAACAAGTTTGCAACTGTTCCCACTGCAGTATTTCAATTTAGTCAGCTGGTTGAATTAGATATCAGTCACAACTGCTTGAACCACTTTTCAGAAGATATTGATCTTCTCAAGGGGCTTAAAAAGTTGTGCATCAGTCAAAACAAAATCCAGTATCTGCCATCTCAGATTGGGACTTTGCAAAGTCTGGAGGAGCTTGATATCAGCTTCAATGAGCTGCATGATTTCCCCAGGTCCTTTTCACAGCTCAGGAAGCTCAGAACTCTTGATGTGGATCATAACAAGCTACAGCGTTTCCCTTCTGAAATACTTGCCCTCTCTGATCTGGAGGAGCTTGACTGCTCTGGAAATAAACTAGAGGGTCTTCCGGGTAATGTCATGATGCTCAAATCTATTAAAATCTTGTGGCTCAGCAGCACTCGCCTCTTGTTTTTGCCTGAAACATTTTGTGAGTTGCAGAACTTGGAGAGCCTGATGCTTGATAATAATTTCCTCACAAGCCTGCCACAATCGTTTGGGAAACTGCAGAAGCTGAAAATGCTCAATCTCTCCTCAAACTCTTTTGAACATTTTCCTCAGGTTATTATCAAACTCACCAGTTTGGAGGAGTTGTATTTAAGCCGGAATAAACTGACGTTCCTCCCTGAGGAGGTAGGACAGCTGTGCAATCTTGCTAATTTGTGGTTGGACAATAATAGCATAACATTTCTCCCGGACTCTATTGTAGAGCTAGGGAAATTGGAGGAACTGGTTTTACAGGGTAACCAAATTGCCATCCTCCCAGACAATTTCGGAAAACTTGCCAAAGTCAACATTTGGAAGGTGAAGGATAATCCTCTCATTCAGCCTCCGTATGAAGTGTGCATGAAGGGGATCCCCTACATAGCTGCCTATCAGAAAGAACTTGCACATTCCCAACCTGCTGTAAAACCCAGGCTTAAACTGGTTTTGATGGGTCAGAGAAATGCAGGGAAAACCACACTCAGGCAGTGCATTGTCAACAAACCGTCAGATGCCAAGATGGCCATTGGATGTAGGGGTATTGACGTGACGAACTGGGTTGCGGATGCAGATCGGAGTCTTACATTCATTGTATATGATTTATCTGGTAAACAGAACTATGATCTTATCAAACCCTTTTTCCTCTCTCCTGGAGCACTTTATGTTTTGGTGGTGAATCTGAAATTGTACACATCAAAGAGCTTCTACTCCCTTGTTGGCAGTTTCCTTCACTTGCTCAGTGCCAAGGTGCCACATGCAGTTGTGTGCATTGTAGGGACCCACTGTGACTTGTGTGAAGAGGTCGAGGTTGAAGAAAAGTGCCTGGATATTCACAGACAGATTTCGCTCCAGGAAAAAATGGACACTGAATGCCTACAAGTGCTTGCCCTGCAGGTTGACGAAGCCCTTGTGCAAGGTTACGATGTTCGAACTTCTAGCCCCCATGTTCTCTTTTATGGGGTCACGGATAAAAACTTGAGACGTAAAAAGTCTCAGTTGCAATATATGCTCAACAATCGACTACAAATCCTGTCTCCCGTGATTTACGTCAGTTGCGTGGCGGTGCAAAGAAACATCCAGCATTTGAAAGAGAAGCTCATGTCTGTCGCCGATCACAGGGAGATTTTTCCCAATCTTCACAGAGTCCTGCCAAAATCATGGCAGATGCTTGAGGAACTGCATTTTAAGCCACAGGATTTATGGCTTTCCTGGTGGGATTCGGCCCGGTTGGGTCTTCAGGCTGGGCTGACGGAGGACCGCCTGCAAAGCGCGCTCTCGTACCTACATGAGAGTGGTAAACTTTTGTACTTTGAAGACAGCATGACGTTGAAGGAATACGTCTTCCACAATCTACCCTGGTTTATCGCCATCTTGAATGTGTTTTTTAAGAGAGACCTCGCTGCAATGCTTGAGAAACTACAGACTGAAGGAGACGATGAAGATAATGCCAGGTCTACGCAGATGCATGGTCACGTGGAGGGTTTTCTGTTGCACGGCCTATTGCCGTCAAATGTGATTCCATTGCTGCTCAAACCCCTGGTACAGACACAGCAGGACTTGCACCTGATCATGGAACTGCTGGAAAAGATGGGCGTCTGCTACTGTGTCAACAAACCTCGCAGCAAGCCGCTTAATGGGGCCATCGTCTGGTATAAGTTTCCCAGTCAGGTCAGCAACGAGCAGCCCCATCCTGAGGCCTCGGCCAGTGGGGGGTCGTCAATCCCTGGTCAGTTCTTCTCGGTTGAGCAGCTGCAGATTGAATACAGGTTTCCTTTCTTCACCCCTCTTGGACTTTTTGCACGGTATAGCGTGCAAATCAACAGCCACGTGGTGCAACGGTCCGATGGAAAACATCACATCTTTGCCTATCGGGGTAAAGTGCCTGTGACGGTGAGTTACCGGCCCTCTCGGAGCCGATTGCAGCCTGAGACCCTCTCCATTTCCAGCCATGCATCCTTGCCAAATATCTGGACAGCTTGGCAAGCCATTATTCCCCTAGTGGAAGAGGTAAACATTCTTCTGCAGGAATGGCCTGGCCTTCACTACTCTGTGCATGTCCTGTGTTCCAAGTGCCTCAAGAGAGGGTCCCCCAATCCACATTCCTTTCCAGGTTAGTGTTCAGGTTTGATTGTGCTTGATATCGCTTGATATCATGCGTTGTTCCTAATACAATTTGTCACCATAATTGCTTATTGCCACAACATATCTGCATTAATGTTAAAGAATAGTTCACTCAAAAATTTAAATTCCTGATTGTTCTGGTCTGGGTTTATTGCCAAGTAAACACTGTACAATAAAGGGTGAATCAGCGTGAAATGAAGTAATTTTGGGATGGATCTAGGCTAAACAAAGAATGAGCATGGTTGGCCAGCCACACCTAGAAACACAAATTAGCCTGAGCTGTCTGCTGTGCTGCTGAGAACACAGACTCGCACATCCACAGCAGTGGAGAGGGTCACCATGGTAACATCATATGCCTTTCTTCATGGGATGCAGATTAGGTGCAGTAGCCACTGGCATATATAGTATCCTAGGTTCTGTATATTTATTTTTAAAGTAAAAATAAATAAAAAATAAAAAAAGAGAAATATTCAGAAATATTCTTGGGGGTCTTGTATTCTGTAGTTTTGGCATGGAGTAGGTGCCATTATTGTATTTTGTCATTTGAGCTGTACACAATTTGGGGTTATGGAGTGTGTGGTTACAAAATATTACATAAATGCATATAGGTTTGGTTCACCTAGGCCTTGTTGTCTTCAGACTTTATTTATGAAGATGTCACACACCTCTTAAGTTTCTAAAAGTGTAAAATGTTGGCGTGAATTCTTTCTGGCAAACTACATAGTTATTCTTAGCTTTAAGGAGCTCACTGAGTGATATTTATGTACGTTGTAATTTGTTGTTTTTATATTGAGTGTTGAAACAGGCACATTTTGAGTGTTATTTTAAAGATTAAATGTTGTTGGCTTATGTTAGAGACATACCTCATTGAACACACCATGCCCATTTTTGCCAAATAACAGTCAAAGACAGCATTTACTCAAGCTAATGTAATGAGGCCCAGTTTCATATGTCATTACATTTGAATAGTTTCACACCTGAAAGGAAATGTGTTTTATTATGATACAAAGTACAATGACTCCATAAAATATGTAGTGACTTAGTGTGTGAATGTCATTGCATTAAATAAAAAGTCTAACCAATTGAAACTTTTAAATGAATGATGCTAAACCTTTTCTCAGAACTAATTTTATTATTATGAACATTTTGAAACTATTTCTACGGAGCCCCTAAAGGGACATGGTGGTGGGAAAAAAATTCGGGGGTTAGAGACATACCTCATTGAACACACCATGCCCATTTTTGCCAAATAACAGTCAAAGACAGCATTTACTCAAGCTAATGTAATGAGGCCCAGTTTCATATGTCATTACATTCGAATGGTTTCACACCTGAAAGGAAATGTGTTTTATTATGATACAAAGTACAATGACTCCATAAAATATGTAGTGACTTAGTGTGTGAATGTCATTGCATTAAATAAAAAGTCTAACCAATTGAAACTTTTAAATGAATGATGCTAAACCTTTTCTCAGAACTAATTTTATTATTATGAACATTTTGAAACTATTTCTACGGAGCCCCTAAAGGGACATGGTGGTGGGAAAAAAATTAGTTTTGCGAGAGAACGCAAAAAATCTGACAAATATTTTTTCCTCCCACCCCAAATTTTTTCACTCAATCTGATTTTTTTCCACCACCATGTCCCTTTAGGGGCTCCGTATATTTCTGATTACCTTTACTTTTACCTTTTTAGTTTTGGTCAGTATATCTATTGTTTGATCATTGAAAACATCAAATTCATTTTTGTGAAACATTTGTGTACTATATTTCTTTATAATAAATGCTTCTTGTTTTTTATTATATAATGTAATGACAATCATATGTTTTTAAGTGTAGCCTAAATGTCCAAATATGTTTTGGGCCCATTTAAAAAAAAAATTGTCAGGTACTATGTCGTTTGTGCATTACATTGTGCATATTCTCAAAAGGACTAAAGTTATGATTTAATGTTGCTAATTATGCATATATAAAATATTTTTTTTATGTTATTCTTGGCATTCTTCTCTCTAAAGTCTTTGTTATGCAACATATTAATGTTTTACCTGGAAATCCTGTAAAATAGACCAGATGCTACGGCTCATTAGATTTACAGTAATGTTATAATCTTCTAATGAAAGAATTCTATTTTTATGATGTTTAAATAGCTGGGCAGGATGTTCTCTTATAGGCTTGACAGCTTGATTCCTGAAGTCACATGATGAGACAGGTTCAGGTGGGGCAATTCCTGACTCACAATAGTTCTTAACAGGAGCTCACAAGATGTAAAGGCCCTGTGCCATGGTAAAGACCTGTTTGGCCTGCTAAATGAGTGCATTAGCTTTTAAGTACCCATTGTTATTGCAGGCTGGATTAGTTGAGCTCATTAATGTTAATAGATATCGACTGAAAGCTGTATTTGTGGTAGGGATGCCAATCTGTTTCTTCATTTTACCATATACAGGTTTCTTGACCTAAGTAAAAACAGAACAACATGTTTAGCAGCAAGGTTTTTTGATCCTACCAAATTTAGGCAAGATATTTTTGGCTCACTTGCATGTTGATTTAGTGCTGAAGCTCCACTCTCTGAAAGACTAAACAGTGTGTGATGGTCACAGGCAGTTCTCCTTTACTTAGCAGAGTTCAGAGACCCAAAACCACTTTCTTTTTGGATTTATCCTGATCCGATAGCAGATCAATGAAGTGTTTTAAATCAGTGAAGTCTTGTATGCTTTTTTATCACAATTTAGCATCTCTCTGTCTGGCTGTGTCATTTTATCTAATTATGTAGCTATCATTTGATCAGTCTTTCTATCTATTGTTTATTATATCGTTCTTTTTATCTATCTTCCTTTTAAGGCTTTTGACCTTTTCAAAATTTTCAAACAAGGTTTTGTCAAACCATCATTCATAGTTGATCTTGACAAACATTGCTTTTCTTGTTAAAATGGCAGTGATATGAATTGCAATTAATTTTCATTACATCCCTACATTCAGTGCAATTCTGCATCTTGTTTGTACCTCAATTCAATTCAAATTAAGGACTTTAACTGGAATTATACCTCTAGTGTGTGAGAGCTTGTTTGGGTGTTCATAATATGTCAGGTGACAGGTCAAACTGTTTTACGTCTCAAACAACAGTCTGGAAAGAAAAGCTGGTGAACGTGTTTTGCAGGTGATGTGAACTTGTTGATTTGCACATGCACCTGTTCTCTTACCTCTTTTTCTCCTTATTTAGTGAAGCAGAAATTTACACATTTGGATTCAAGTATTAATATAACGACCTTTTTTTGATAACCAAGTCTCTATTAATACAAGCAGGTTTTTGAAATAGCAGATTTTTCCTCCACATCCTTTTAAGCGCAAAGAATTGAAGTTGAGTAAATGACTTTTGACAGGCCACAGTTGGCTTGCATGGCCTGTTACATCTATTTGGCATCTTCAGACAGGGCTTGGAAATAAGGTAAAAGCTGGCATAACCTGTTTGTCAGTGAACTCAAATTGAGATGGCATTAGGTACAGCAGCTTCTCTAACCCATTTAGAAACGGAGCCAACTGATATTTAGTCTTTTGGCTCTTGGACTGGGTGTTAGAAATAAGAGCCCTATGGTTGTTCCCTGAGCTAAATCCAGTCACTGCACATCAGAGCTGGCCGAAGCACCTGCACTGTCAGCACACTGTACTTAAGTCACAAAAGTTGCCTGTATCAACTGCCATTGACCGTACATATGTTGTTGATGGTGGAGTGTGTCACTGTGGTGCCAGAAAGTATCCATGTCAGCAGTCAGGACGGCAAGTCTTTTTTAGCAGCTTTTCTTAGCAAAAGCTCTGCCCATCACCTTTTCGAGTGACCTCTGCTTGATGTGAACCTTGCTGGTATTTTGAGATATTTTAGACGCCACGTTCAAGGCCGGTGACAAACTAGTGATGGCAATTCTGTACAAAGCAGTTTAAATGAAAGGTTTTTCAATATTGCAATGTCAGAGTTTGAGTTATTTAATTTTTATTTATTTAGTCATTTATTAGACGCTTTTATCCAAAGCGACTTACAAATGAGGACAACAGAAGGAATCAGTTATGAGTTATGAAGTTATAGGCTCACTCTCCCAGATATGGTGTTTGATGTTTCTAGGGATGCATGGATATTAAAATTCTGCTTAATACAATGATAACTGATAAATGGCTTATTTGCATTTTAAATACTATTTGTTATTTTAATTTTTTACTTATTTGAGTAGTTATAAATGTTATTATAATAATAAAATGAAAACATTTATAACATGACTTTTTTAAACAAAATATTAATATTTTAATAACATTAATTTATATTAAATTACATACTATGTTATCTAAATAAATCAAAGTAAAGCATTTAAGTCAAAGGCATCACAACATTATAATGAACAATATGAAAAATGTATATTAATTTTAAGATTTGCTATTAACTTTTTAGATTTAATTTTTTTAATTTAGGTATAACTTTATACCAGTTTTATTGTAAATAAGAAATAAATTAATATAAATCTTATCTTATATAATTGAGGTTATATTTAACAGTGTGATTAAATTGTTTTACAGGTTAACTTTTTTTTTTGATGCAACTAATCTTTAAAAAAATGTAATAATAATTTGAATAAATACATTTAAAAAAATAAGCACTAAAATCATTTTTAAATCCTATAAGTAATTTTAGGCAGCTCACTATAAGATATAACAGTATAAAAATGGATATTCATTTTCAGATTTTTAAAAAAAATATAATATTTGAATCTGAAAATATAAGATTATTTTAAGATTTGCTAATAACTAGGTGTTATTAATTAGTTAGTTTTATTGGTCTTTTAAAAATAACTTTTTCAATACAACTTCAACCAATTTGATGTAAATAAGAACTACATTTAGAGAGCCATTGTTCAGAAATAATCAATGTATAGTTTCTATATGGTTGGGTTTCTTCCCCTTTACATTCTCTGCTTTCAGCCTTTCATGATGTAGTGTGCTGAAATGCTTTCCCTGTCTGTTTGGGTACACAGGGTCAGCCTGATTCCTTTCAGAGATGCTCTCCTGTAATCTTCTTAATGGATTTGACAGGATTACCCCATGAGTGAAAGGGAACCTTAAGGACTTAATTAAGTCAAGGCAGAGTTGGTTAAGTAATCACATGCTGAACGGTTACAACTAATTGTCATATAGTCTTCGGTGGCACAGAGTCATGAGTAAGTTCATATGGCATCATATCGTAAGGAAATCAGATTTACACATTTTTACGAAACTACCCTCAGGATAAGAGCTGTTCCCAGATGACTTATGAAAGTGATTTACCTCAGAGGTGTAACAGTGAACATGTCAGAACCTGTACCAAGATAAAACATTATGTCTTTAGAACAAGAAGGAATAATGTATGTCATAAACAACTCAAGATAAGACAGAATTAATGAGATGGATGCATTATGATCCGGATGTTGTGGTTGGATTGTATGTGGTGTATTCAGTCAGGGTCAACAGGAGGTTTGGGTGTTTGCAAGTAGTTCCGATATGTAAAAACCTGCTTCCCTCTATTCTTGCACTGGACCTCCGGAAATTCTGCCTGTGAAAACATTCCGCTGTCGGAATTCTGGGAAATGATGCTGGTTTTGAGATTCCGTAATGGTCAGCTGCCACGTCTTTCTGTGGGTTTCCTTGATTTTTATCTGCTCTCACGATGACTTTGGCCGTATCACAAAGGCAGTTTTATCTCTTCCCATTGAGATTATTGCCAAACTCTGAAAGTTTAGAGCAGGAAAATGAAGGACTGTCTGTAAAATATTATATTTAAAGCATGTTTAATTGATGATTTGACAACTTTTCATTGTTCTATATGCTCAATTTTTTATTCCTTGTATTTAGGTGACAGCAGGCAGGAAAGGTGGCTATCATATCTAAAAGTGGAACAGGAAACCTGAGGGTTTTGCAATAATGGATTGGCTCAAATGTCAGTCTCACGTGAGAGAGTGAAAGTGATATGTCTCTCATTACACGATTTGTGCGATTCTGTGCAGCTAGTGATTTCAAATGCCTGTGTTTCATGGCGGTATCGCTGTAATTTTGTTTAAAATCACGGGTTACGACAATCTCAGGCTGCCATTCTGGCTCAAGAAGAGTCTGTAAGCTGTGTGTTTGACCTCCATCTGTATGATTTCATGTTTGTTTAGCATGTTTCAGGCTGAAACCCTGTATTCCCAAGCACCGGAATAATCTGATGCTGTCAATCCTGTTATGTCACTTACGTTCCTTAGAGGTCTACATTGTAAGCCTGCAGAATTATCCATGTGACCTGTGCAGGACTGGATGAGTAGAAGGGTTTGTAATTCTTGTGCCTTCTCTTTTAATGTTATCATCACATGAGTCGCATCAGCAGATTCATCTACGTCAGACATCAGGGCTTGAGTTGATAGAAATTAAACACTCACTCTGCTGATTTTTCAGGACATTTCAGTGCTCAGAATATTGGGAAACAGGAAGAATATTGGTGCTATTTAGGGAAGGCCTGATTTTATGCAGATTCTGAGTCTCCTTCTTGGATAATTGAATTGTTAATGATTGTACCTCATAAAAAATCTTTACATCCATGACATAGTTCAGTGTGCATCTAAAAAACCAAGCCAGTCAAGAAAAGTATCATTACTATTAGAGATAAAAAGTACATTAGAGAAAATTTTAGTACCATATTGGTTTTCAGCGGATATTTCTCTTTATCAGTATTTAATTGTGCATTTTCATTTCTCCTGTTTTTACATTTAGATTACTTCTGTCAACATCTGACACTCGCTTGAAGTTGATCTTTAAAATACTAATAATTAAAAAACACTGTTAGCTGCAGTGTTATCCATGCTATTCAAAATATAAATTTTTCATATTTATAATTTTGTGATCCCTAAATTCACTTGTAGCATTTAAAACAACTGATTTTAGTATTTAGTTTTTTTATTTATTTGGACAAAATAGTATGAAAAATGTAATATGTAGTCATATTTACAACAGCTGATTTCAGTATTTGAGTGTTTTTTTGTTATTATTTTACTTTTTATTTGTAAATAATATAGAATTTTAATACAGACTTTTAATATCAGTTATCAACCATAACATAAAAACTAATTATCGTCTTATAAGCATTTAAGTGCCCCTATAATGCCATTTTTTAAGGTTCCTAATATTGTTTTGGGAGTCTCCTACAACAGGTTTATATGCATGCAAGGTAAAAAAAAAACGCTTTTGTTTTCTCAAAATATGCATTTAATATCACCTCATTTTCCAGCGATTCTCAAACCATTCGTTCAAAGCAGTTCTAAGATTCAGTCTCTCTAAACCCCTCCCTTCCGTGAGCCTACTCTGCTCTGATTGGTCAGATGGCCCAGTCTGTTGTGCTTGGTCTACCACGTACAGCGTGTGTAGGAAATTATATATAATATAATTATATATTATTATTGCCACAGTTCCATATATAGAAAGCTCGATAGAAAATATAAACATCTATTATTTATCATACTTACAGGTTGTGATTCAGTGGAGCCAGCTGGTCCAAACTGGGTACTGATCCATCTTTCAAGAGCAAGCGTTTTGTGAATCCTGCGTTGAACTCCCTGAGATTAGAGAAGCAGTCGTCAGTAAAATTACATAATGTTAACCACACGAACAAGCTACAGTGGTCGATGACGGGGTCAAGTTGTTCACGGCCGGCCAACATAGAACAAAGATGGGCATTATGCAAATGTGTTACCCTGTGACGTGTCAGCTGTTCAGAGTCGATTCTTTCTTTTGGGAGACGAAATAACTTTATTTAATGTGCACTTTCGGCTTTACAACTTTGCAGATCATTTACATTCACATTCAGCTACATTACACACTGCATGAAAGGTAGTATTCGAAATGACATAATAGGGGCATTTTAACCATAATTTTAATATTGGTGCATTTGAAATACGCACCAATATTAAATGGTCTTCTTTGAAATAACATGAAAATACCATGGTATATAAATATGGTAGTCATACAGTACCATGAACAATATCAAAGTACGAAATATATCAAAGTATTATCATCTTCTTGGTTAAAAAGAAAAGTGTACAACCTTCCATCCCAGATCTCCATCATTTTTTTTTTCTGAAATTGTCCTCACATTTTCATGATATATAGACGTATGCTTGGTGTAAGTCAGCATGGCACTGTGACGGTGCCGAAAGCCTTGACACGATTAAAATATGTTCAAATGCGCTATCAGCGTTGGCACTGTGTAAGCAGGATTAGATAGCAGCTATCACCCTCATCCTGTTTCCATCTCTGTTTCTGTACTGTACATGTTCTTTGCTAGTCAGATATTTACGTTTCTTTTAGCCTCAGCTTATTTTAGCCCTGATCTTAGCCCTGCCTGCAGGCCTTAACAGATTCTGCTCTGCATCTGTTGAAATAACACTGCAACCTGCACACTTCACCAGAGAATATACCTTCTAAGTATGTACTAGTCAGAAAACAGCATTTATTGTGACTCCAGTCTTATTGATTTGTGCAATTGTGCATAGCTGGAGAACATTGGTTAGTTTCTCATGTGGTATTAATGTAGCACGCTTCATTTGTTGATTGCATAACTGCTGTACTGCCAGCTGCAGCGTGTTGTAAGTGGACAGGATGAAGTCCTCCAGCCGTGACCTTTGGCAGTAAAAGCAGCGTGAACTTCCTCCAAAGGGAGAGATGCTGCTATTCCTGGAAGCCAGTGTTCGAGGCTGTTCTGTGGTCAAGAAAGATCTTGTGCGACTTGAGAATTTCGGTTAGGACAAGCATAACGTTCTCATACTTGACTTGTAGGATGCAAGAAACCAGGGTGCATACGAAGTGAATGTTTATGCCTGCATGGGTGGAATAATTGATGCACTGTTTATAAATATGTCTAATCATTTTGCATCACTGAGTACTGGGTTAAATTTGAACTCGACAGGAGTGCTGATCTGCTTCACACTTGAATGTGTTTAGCATACATAATTACTCATGCGCTGTGAAGTAAACCTGGGACAAATGAAAGATTTGCCTTAAAAAGTGAATGAATAAATAAAATACACTTTAACAGTATTGGCTGTGACATGTTCATTTCAGTGTATTTCAGTTCACTCACAAAACGTCCTCCTCCTCACTGCGGCTGTTGAATTTTGAGAGCTCTGGTTCTCTCGTTGGGGGCTTCCTGCATCTCTAAAATCAATACAAATTCAACTGAGCATGATTGGCATAATGTGTCAGCCAAAGCTAGCACATACTGATGGCGGCTTGGTGGATGGCCATAATGCGTGTCGGGAGTGATCTTATTACGGACCAGATGTGAGCATCTGTCTCGAGCCAGTCAGATGACAGATCAGGCTTACTGCTGCAGCCTTTTATTAACAAGATACAGATAGATAGCAATGCTAGCTAAGTTGAGTTTTTTTCTCAACTTTTACACAATTGATGATAATGTTCTTCAGCTGTCTTGAATACAAAGTACTTCTCATATGGCTTCTACACTTACTGCTTTGAAAAGTGCTATTAAGACTCTGCAGCACACGTCTTGACCTTTAACCAGGCCTCTTTGCTATGTGCAGCAGATATAATTGGGTGTTTGCCCTCTTGCAATGCCTATGTTTAATTCAAATCCACTCATAGTCAAAGCCAAGTGAATCTTTAGTTTAGTAGGTGCTAGGGCTGTGCGATATTGAAGAAAAATGTGATATGCGATAACTCATTAAATAATGCGATATTCGATATGCGATACAATAATGCTTAAAGTGCCACATGCTCAGATGAAACAGTTTTACTCAGCTGTTGCTGAGTCAGTTCTGTGAACCAACAACTTCTGAAAGTGAACGATAGTGTCTTACTCGAGCATTACATAAAAATGTAATTTCAACATTAGTGTAATCATTTTAACATGAGTTTAGGAACTGAATAATAAAAAGGAAAAATAAAACACTGCTTAGTATTTACTTGTTGAATTCAGTATGCACTGATTCTTATTTAAGCTACAAAAGTTATTTAGGTAAGAGCAGTGAGTTATTTTCTCTTTGTCTTTTGTTCATGGCCCCAAATATTGCAAGCTGTAGCGATATGCATATTGCGATATGTACATTTGCGATATTTCGATATAGCCCTAGTAGGTGCTACTGGTATAGCATCCTGTTTGAGGACCCATAAGACAGTCTCACGGTCCTAGATTCTCTTCATGGAATTAAATCATCTTTCTGTTTTATTTTATTTCAGCTTTATTTCAATTAATGAAAATGATTTTCAATAGTTTTAGAGGGTAAAAAACAAACTGTGTTCATCTGCTTTACATATCACTCAGATGGTCACGTCTTATTTAAGTGGGCGTTGAGACTACAAGCTGTCAAGGCTGCAAGTAGCGCAACGCAGAGCACTTGCAATCTAGACAGTGTTGTAGATTAGAGTGGGAACAAACTAGTTCTGTTTCATCATTTGTGTCTGGCTTGTTCCAGATCTGCACAAATGAAGCCCTGATCTTTATGAATGAAAATGATTTTCAATAGTTTTACGGGGTAAAAAACAAACTGTGTTCATCTGCTTTACATATCACTCAGATGGTCACGTCTTATTTAAGTGGGCGGTGAGACTGCAAGCTGTCAAGGCTGCAAGTAGCGCAACGCAGAGCACTTGCAATCTAGACAGTGTTGTAGATTAGAGTGGGAACAAACTAGTTCTGTTTCATCATTTGTGTCTGGCTTGTTCCAGATCTGCACAAATGAAGCCCTGATCTTTGATTACAACGTTGTTTGACATCGTGTTATCTTTAATGGACGTCTCTGTGTGGGGTTCACAAATAGCAAAGGGAGAATAAAGAGAGGAATGAAATGTTTAGAAACATCTGGAATGGGATGCAAAAGACATCAGAATCAGGTTTGTGTTTGAAGAAGAGAATAGATGAATTGTGCTCAAGAAATGTTTACGAATTCCTTAGTTCGCACTCGGAGCTTTGAACAGCCATTTGTGTGGTTATAATCAGATTTTGGTAGTGTTACTGAGAGAGAGAGAGAGTGATATGGATTTGTCGTGATTCCTTCCTCTGGTTTACCCTTGTTGTCTGCAGTGAATGAAGTTTGATGGTGCTGATTTTGAGTCATTTTCCATTTCCAGTCATGATTCGTCTCCCATGTCAGTCCTTCCATAGACATCTAATGACTGTTGTTATGCCTCTGTCTCACTATGGAGTCTTATATTTTTTACGTCCCATGAAAATGACCCAGAGAAGTTAGCAACTCTCGGGTCTTAGTTCCAGCGCATTTTATTTTCAGATTTTGCGAATGAATGTGATACAAATTCATAAATAATGGTATTTTTACAGTGTGGTAAAGGGATAGTCATCGTTTACTCACCCTCATGTGATCCAAAACCCATATGATTTTTTTTTACATGGAACACAGAGGGACAAAGTCAGTGAGTTGAATCATTCAGAGTGGAAAATATCCAGGTTAAAATAATGATTTGTTCACAAATCAGATATCACTTCTTCTGTTGTGAACTCTTTTTGTGTTTGAAATGACATGAAGGTAAGTAAACTTTTAATTTTGGTTGAACCATCCCTTTAACTTGTATTTTTCAAGTTAAGTCTCTAACTTAAAGTGGTCCACCCCTTAGATAATGATTGTGTCTAATTTGCTACTTTGCTGATCCAACTGTTGACTTTAATACATCACTGTCCTTCTTCTTAGAGATGTTTATTTCATTCTTCATGGTCGTGAGCAGACCTTTGATTTCAGGGCTCTTCAGCAACAAATTTCTTAAAGCACTGAGCATATGTTTAAATGGGATTCTCTTTTAACCTCAGCCATTTGGCTTTTTCAGCAGAGCAGACAGCTGTGTGGAAATCTCATCAGGACACACGGCACTGACTGAGACATCTGAATCCAGATGGATGTCAAGCTCTGGCCACGTGCCAGTCAGTGCATGCACGTGTGACACATTTGTTTTCATCTCTGTTTATTGTTATACTCTATTACTGTAGTACAGACTTATTGTTTTTAAGGTTGGATGTGGAGGGGTAAGGGAAGATTCACTTTTAGTGACTCGGTATCTGGTCGCTGTCTTTTTTTTCAGCCCAAATACACCTATTTATTTATTTATATATTTAGTGTTTTTTTTTTTACATATAAATAAAACATTTTAATTATTTAAGTTCAACAAGGTTATTTACCCCGCACTCTCTCGTCTTGTGTAATATCTTGTTTTGGTGCGTAAATCTTTTTAATTACTTCAAAAAATCGATTGTTATTTGCACTTAAAATTCAGTACTTTTTTATTTTATTTCTTCACTGAAGATGGTCTGAGAGACGAAACGTTTGTTTTTCTCCATGTGCAAAATAAAAAGTACTGAATTTCGAGTGTGAATCACAGCTGCATTTTTAAATGATTTAATTTTAAATAATGATTTAATTTTAATAATAATTTTATTCATGCTTGTGGAAAATAAGAGAGTTTAAAAAAAATGTTGATGGATGTTTGCATTTTGTATGATAACGGCAGCAGTTATTTATCAAATGATGATCAAATGAGAGAAATGAGGAAAGCATTATAACCATGCATATATCAATATATTCAAAGCACTGCTATCAGCAGATACAATATTTTTAAATTTTGAAATAAATACTTCTGTTTTAATTTCTACATTTTAAATTATTATGGGTAATTTAATAATTTTCCCTGCCCACATGCCCTTGATTACATAAGCACAAAAGTAGATTCAGACAAAGTTTTGATGAAATTTCCTTTTGTGCTCTGATGAGTTTGTTACTCCGTTACGACCACATTCTTAGGGGGGAAAGTCCATTTGAAGTCTATTTCTGTGTCAGCATAAGCTGTGTGTATACGTGTGTATGCGTGTCTGCATGGGGATGACCCTGATTCACTCACTGAGGTGCTTTGTGCTTTATCACTGGAAGCGATAATCCTCCGTCTGAGTCGCCGTCCTTGAGTGGCTGCTCACGTCTCATCCTGCTGTTCACTCTGCAGTCTTACCTGATCACTCTTTACCATCCGCCACACTGAGGTAGAGGTCAAATGGTGGGAAATGAGTGATACATACCACCGTATGTGGTGCAGAAAGATGGTTTCAGCATATTGTCAGTTATCCCATGTCTTAAAACCCAGTGAGCATTTTTGGGCATCAAACATAGGTTCAAAAATTCACAAATAGTCACGGCGCAGTTTTGTTGTGAATGATTCAATAAATCAAGCTGAACTTCGGCTTGACAAGCGCTATGTCAGCTACACGCTGTTAATTCCGGAGGCAGTTTATTTTGGCAGTACCTTTATGAATCCACATCCTCTGGACACTCGGGGAAAAAGATGAAGCATTCCAGGATGTCTTTGACCCAGATTTCGGACTTCACAAAGGGCTGCAGAGCGAGTCACAGCATGAATACGTTAAAGATAAAACCGCTTTGGAAAATACAGGGCCGGCCCTGACCAATTTGGTGCCCTAGGCAAGATTTTAGCTAGTGCCCCTTGCGCAGCCAATTCCACCACCGATCATTCACACAGCAACTGCATTGCTTTATGACATAAAACAAATGAAATATATGAAATAAGACTCATTATCTCATGATTAACTCGGCTAGCAATTTAAATTAGAGAACTTTATCGTCCAAAGGCAGCTACAATACTAACATTTAAATCTTAATTTCTTCATTTCAGACATTCATAAATTTTGGGATGCACTGATCTTAACTTTTCATGGCAGAATCCAAAACGGATTTTTAATGTATTTTATTTAAGCAAAAGACATGAAAGAATGAAAATATGAGTACATGAAGAATATGGTTCGTTGCTTAATTAGCCTATATTTTGATCTAAATTAGACTGTAAAATTTCAAAACCTGAAGCAAAAACAGAATGGTCTGACTTTAGCTTTGTGAAATTAGGCTACATAACACACACCAAACGGCAGATGGGCTGAATGAAAATGCAAATTCACTCTCTGTCAGCAGGTGGCGCTTAAGGAACAGCAGTGATGCATTGTTTCCTTGATTAATGCTGTAAATGCTAAATGCATTATACAGAGAGGCAAGATGAAAGGAAAATGCCATCTAAACGGTTTCTTAAGACAGTCAGTTCTCAGAGATACATTCATACTTCGCGCATTGTGAACAGTGAGCTTGCTCTGCCTGCTAATGTATTTTCTCCTCTTTGTGACTGAAAACTTTAATTAAATCGCAACCTTCGCGATATGACTATGGCATTAAGCCATAATGCGATATTGATTATATTTCGATATATAGTGCACCCCTAATTAAAATAATATTTTTTATCAAATTTTTTTGGGCGCCCCTAGCATTTGCCTATTTTGCCTATGCGACGGGCCGGCCCTGGGAAAATATCTTGAATGCGACTATAGGGCTAGACAAGCTTTTGTCTTCTGTATATGTGTTTTGTGGTTGGATTGTGTTTAATTCAAGATGTAACAGACATACAGCTTATTGCATGCTTAAAAACACTAATAATATAATAAAACAGTTAAAAGCAATATTTAACAAATTCTCAAAATTCTCATTTTTCATACTATTAATTATTTTGTAATGCCCATATTTATTTTCATTTTATTGTTTTATTTGTAACGTATTTAGACAAAATATGATAGAATTGGCCATTTATTGGTTATCTGCCATAACATAAAAATAATTATCAGCTTATCGATATCGACCAGATTTTGCATAAATCATTAAACAAATTCATTTTAATTTTGCAAAAGAGGTTTTATAGTCATAATGAAACCAGATACTGGTATGTCTATATTTACAGATTTCCCATTGTCAGTTTGTCATTTTGTTTTAGTTATTGAGAGTTAGTGATAGTGTATGGCTGGCTGTTAATAGGAAATTCAGAGCACAGAAAACAAAAGATAAAGAATGTGCCATTGGAATGCAAGATCTTTAGTATAAGCAATAGATTGTAGGAGTGAAGGCGAAGCTAGACATGCCGTGAGTGAGTGTAGCAACAGTGGGCTTTGTTATGGAGATGTGTCTCATTGTTTCATTCTCTTTGCTGCTTCCTGTCCCAGCGACTACAGGATGTTTAAACTGCAGTGTGCCCTTGCGGAAGTGTGTTTATAGATTGAGAGTTTCTAGATTTATTGTGTATGTAACTAATTCTCTCTAGGTTCAAGTTTATGTCCTCCCTGCCTCCAGGCGCGGGACAGGTTTACCTCGCAGTAATGACTAGGCCTATGTGAATCGTGTGTAACAGGATTAGGCCTCCATTTCATTATTGAAAAGCCTTGGCCTTTCTCAAGGTGTTGGGTGGCAGCGTTTCACCTGTTATTGTTAATGTAAGAGCAGAAGTGAGTGTTTGTATTGATAGCTGACAGTATATAGAGGACATTTCAGTAGGGACAAAGAGATGCCTTTCAAGGAAAGGGTTACTTCCCAATATACATACAAATGTTACATTTTGAACAAAATGCTATATTTGTTTGCTACACTTCTCTCTCAAGCAGTGAAAGTACAATCAGTCCATTCACTGTCATTCTGCTGCACCCTGGCTCTCATTAATAAGTAATAATTATGGACTGAAGCAAGTCACCTGACCTGATCTTGACATGACCGCAACATTGTCACCCCGGATGTTTGGAGTTTAAAATTCCCTCAAGCCTGCAAAGTTGATCCTCAGACCTCAAATAGCTAACCAGATATATGACCTGTAAACCATGTTTAGAAAGTGTCAAGGCTCTGAGTGGAGTCTAATTGGTCATGGGGGTGGAGGGAACCTTTATTTTCCCTTAGGTGAGCCCCTACAGTGCAGTTATGCAGCCAGCAGTCTCACCACTGATCAACCTGACCTGTTTTCATTACTTATTAACTCTTTTCATCACGAAAAGGAACTTCTGCTGATCATTTAGAGATGTTTTAAAACATTTTACACGCAAGAATGAGATAAGAATAAGACAATATTCCCCCAAAAAGAGATGACATTCTCTCATACTTTTTCTCTATTTTAGTTATTCAATGTAAAGTATCATTTGCAACCCATTTTACTTCCATAATGGGATGTATTTCCTAGTGAAACAGGCTGTTGTATGAGAAAAAATTGTTTTTTTTATGGTAATTGAGTAGATTGCAAAAAAAGAGAATGTTGCATACTAAAATGGAGCTCATTTAGCTGGTTTATAGGAGACAAGTTTGTGCTACAATGGGAAACTATATTTCCCATCATTCTCTGTAGCAGCACAAGAATGATAGTTACACACCTAAAGTGCATCTTTTGGTTTTTATGATCCTTTTTAGAGGATGTGATGACATGTTTACAGACACAGTTATTAACATTGTACATCTAATAAAGTTTTTTTTTCTCATTTTTTAAAAATGGAATATCTTGTTATAACACTACTTTATACTTTGTGTTTTATTACCTTGGCATTAAATAACAGAAAACTGTAGACTTTAAGGAAGAATGAAGAAGTATCCTGTGTCTCAGTTTAGCCATACACTCACAAGAAAACAAAAGAAAAAAAAACACCGGACTGCAGAAGTCATTGTTCGCCGGCCGCCGCACAGACCTTGATAGCTCATCATGGTTCATGACTCTTGTGTTTTTTCCATAAACCTGCTAGCAATTCTTGCTTCAGCAGCACTATGACCCAGACTAGAGGAGGAGCAAGTAATAATGAATGAATCAGCAAGAACACTCACCTTTATTCTGTATGATTCCTGTAAAGGAACTGACTAATTTCCTAATCTCTGTCTACAGTAAATCAGCAACAAGACTTTTCATAATCACTGTGTGCTGTTTGCTAATCTCACATAACTCTGGTTACTAACTTAATAGCCTTGCTTTGGCCTTCATCGTTCACTAGACACTAAGTTCTGTCTAGTGGAATTCCTTCTTTATTTAGAACGAAGGAGAGCAGAAAGTCAATAGGGCTAATGGTGTAAGTGCTGTACCATTCGGGCCAATGTGCTGAGGGCAGAAATGTGATGCCATGATATAAACAGTTATTTTAAATATTATGAGTTTTCCTGTCTTATCCTTTAAGCTAATTGCACATCACTTCTCAGAAAGTTTCATTGTTAAAAAGCTTCATGGCATAATTTGATTCCCTTCTGGTGGTGGAGATGTTTCGTTGCGGCACCTTGAAGAAAAAAATTCTGTTTAAGCAGGCCAGCCTGTGGTGGTCTATTGTTGAAACCAGATCAAACCTGATGTAATTAGGATAGGTTTGGGCAATATTAGTGGCTGATGCATTATTACATCATTAATACAGATCAGATTATTAAAGGGGTCATATGACGTTGTTAAAAAGAACATTATGTTGTGTATTTGGTGTAATGCAATGTGTTTATGCGGTTTAAGGTTAAAAAAACACATTATTTTCCACATAATGTACATTATTGTTTTTTCTCTATGCCCCGCCTTTCTAAAACGCGTCGATTTTTTACAAAGCTCATCGGTCTGAAAAGTGAGGTGTATGCTGATTGGCCAGCTATCCAGTGCGTTGTGATTGGCTGAATACCTCAAGCGTGTGACGGAAATGTTATTCCCCTTACCATACTGTTCACGACATGGCTGCGGCGGCAACAACAATACTACAGCGAGAATAAAAGTTACGCCTTCTTTCTTTGCGTGAACATTTGGGCGGTGTTATGCAAATCTTCCCACATAGTGATGTAGATATGTGGGGGTGTGTTAGAACGAGCCGTTTTAGGTAGGTGTGGTTGACTCTTAACTTTTATAAAGAATATCTCTTTTGATTTGAGACTTTAGTCTTTGCAACTTTACAGATCTTCTTTATGCACCAAGAGCTTGTAACACTCCAAAGAGAAAGGAAAAATTGAAATCATATGACATCGTATGACCCCTTTAATAGTTTAATTATCATCTGTGGGGGAGATACTTTATGCAAGCTAAGCTTAAGTAACAAAGGAATCTACAGTTTCTTCAAAAAGTATTTGGACTTTTAAGTAAAGAGAATGTAGGCATGTCATTGCATTTAATATAAGATATCAAATAAGCAGCATTTAGAAAGCTTTTGAGGTGAATTGGAGGGAAAAAGACTTCATACTTCCACTAAAAATCCCCTTGGGTTAAAAAAAAACCGTGTACGATTTGATTCTAATGTGTTAAAATAATACATTAATTTAAGTGTTGTTTTAAGTCATCATGTAATCAAAATTGACATTTTTTATGGAATATTGCAGTTTATCCGTGCACATAATTTTTTTTTTTTTCAATTCATGTGCCCTCATAGTCTTTAATCAAAAACATTAACCCCAACAACATTGATCCAAAGATCCAATAATTCAAGTCCCGTCCTACATTTTTTTTTCTCATTCCAGAAGCCGCTGCACTTTGATATGTCAAAATAGAGCAGAAAAGATTATCACAATTTCCGCTTCATAGATGCTCTTCAATAGTATTGTGGGAACTGATACTGGTTCTTCAGAGGATCAATTAGTTTTAAATGATAAATAAAATAAGTTGTAATATCTTCAGCCTTTATTGTAAGCTGTTGTGTTTTTTGTAAGGTGATTTATTGGGCACAGCAAGCGTTCTTGCACATGCCCAGATAAAAGCTTGTTAAACAGCGCCACCTTGTGATAGATTTTAAAGGTGCTCCTATAGAATATCCTTTGAGAAAATGTGTTAACTAATTTGGATATAAATGGAAAAATAATACTTCATATAAGGATGGAAATAATTATAATAATTTTATAATAACTATAATTTATGCATTTAGCAGACACTTTTATCCAAAGCGACTTACAGTGCATTCAGCCTATACCTTTTTTTTACCAGTATGTGTGTTCTCTGGGAATCGAACCCACGACCTTTTGCGCCGCTAACACAATGCTCTACCACTGAGCCACAGGAAATAATAATAAATTAATAATTTGCATCAGTAATTCAGAATTTAGTCACCACTGGAAACAGGAAAGCTTTGTGTGAGTCCTTATGCGAAAATCGGAGAAGACAAACTGCTCGAATGAGGGAAAGAACTACAGTCCCATGAAGCATTGTGAATTACATACTCGGAAAAGAGCTCTTATTGTTGGAGATTTGTAATGGTAATGGTAATGTATTTTTTCTCTAGGAACCCTGCTGTTAAAAAAGTTGAAATAATGTGGGCTGGTGGCTTCAACAAAAGCATATACTATTGATTAACAACCCTAGTGCTTATAGTAGGTCTGTCTTTAAAGGTTTACAAGTTTATAAGGTTATACATGGTTATTGTATAGTCAAAAATAAATTCCTATAAAGAAATGATTGGTATTTTAACTCTAGAACCTGACTGTTGCAATCTGTAATGAACACAGCACATGATGTGATGTCCAAATTTGAGAGAAAAAAGACTGGTATGCTGTGTGTGTGTGTGTGTGTGTGTGTGTGTGTGTGTGTGTTTGTCAGTCAAAAAGATTCACGAAACAGCCTTGAGCTCCCTCTTGAGGTAGCATTTTGAATCAATGAATTGCTCAGAACAGGGTTCACAACAAGTCCCTCACTGAACCAGAGTCATGTTTGATTAAAAATGAACCATGAACCATTACTGTGAAGTATTCTTTAGGTCCGACACACTTATTAGTAGTATTACACATCCTTGCATTTTAGAAAATGAACTTATCAAAATAACATAAGCAGTCAAATGTCAGGAGTTTCAATGACAAAAAGAAGTATACAAAATGTATAATTGAACTTACAATATTCTAGGGAGTGGGAAAGTATGTTCAAAGAAAGTAGCCTATGTCAAAGAACATTGATTGATAAATAAATAAATGTGTGTGTGTGTGTGTGTGTGTATAAATATATGCTTTTTCCCACAAAATCTGTAATTTTCTATTACTGATTTGATGTAGTAAAACACCCCCAGATTTAGTAGAAAGCGTCAGGGTAATGTTTGCTTTTTATTCTGTCACTGCTTATAACGCTAACCTTGAAATCAGGATTAGGCATAAAATAATGTCTTCAGAATCTAAGTTATAATGAAATTATTCTTTCTCATTGTACGACCACAAAAAACACCAAATATAAAGGCTGGTTTCCATGTTGTTGTACTGTTGATTCCTTTCTAACCAACGGCGCTGCCATATTTGTCCGGGCAACTTGCAGTAACTCTCATAAGTGGACTGAAGAAAAGATCTCTGATTCCCTGACTATTTTGAGGTTTTACAAATCGTCGTAAAATCCAAATTATTTCTCGGGATATTACCTTTCGCATGTAAGTCTGAATAGTTGTTTTTGGTTTTATTTTGTCATTATAACATTGTTGACATTAGTTAGCCACCAAAGTCAGACTAACAGCTAACGATAAAGGCTATGTAAACTGAGACTTTATAAGAAATAATATAAAGTTTACATGATTCTTATTAAGTCCGAGCTTATTCTATAGTTTATGAGCTAATCTAAATCGCAAGTGAGTCTTCCGTGCAATGCAGTGAGCCAGAGGATTGGCAGGACAGATCAGGCTGTCAGAATTACAGACTCATCTCCGAAGAGCAGCTGATTAGATTGCTTATATAATCGTGGCTCATTTATGTTTTGCCCATCTTAGCCAGTAGAACCAGGACAACACAAACCTCAAGGAAGGCTGAAGAAAGCCTATCATGGACTGTTTTCTGCATTTCCAAGAGACTGCAACTCTTCTGCGTATTATATTATATGATATACGTATGATTATACGACTTATACTAGGCCTATTATATGATTGTACTATTCACTACTCGCTATTTTATTTAGTATTTTTATTTTATTATTTTAATTTATTTATGTATGTGTGTGTGTGTATACAATTTGCTATTTTATTCATAGTTATATTACTACTATTTTATACTCACACTCACTTTTATTTTTAGGCTATTCATAATAATAATAATAATATTCTATAGAATAAAACTGCCATATACTGTATATTGAACTATAATATCTAACCTTTAACCTTATAGTATACTTATATTTAAATTCATAAATTTAAACTTTACTCTAGTTGTGTTGTAAATGTTTTACCGCTGTAACGTAATTGTTTACTGGATCCATTAAGGATGATTCTATAGTGGTTCAATCTTTGATATTAACGTTGCCCACTAGAGGGAGCCACAGGATAAGGAATATTTCAAGCCCAATCATTTTTCTATCCGTTTCCATCCATTTGAATTGAAATAAATGCATTTGGTTCATTTGTATAACTATGGTGTACTGACAGTAAATCTGTGAAATTCGTATAGATGTTTATAGATCAGTAAATGTCTTTTAGACCTCAGTAAAACACATTTTCAAGTTGCCGGACACAATTATTTATATTTTTGTAATTTAATTAAATTATTTTTTAAATGAATATTTTATGTATTTTTTACTATAATAAAACATTTCTATAAAGACATTTATTGTTGTGTTATGAATAATAAAACAAATACTATACAAACATTAGGCTATAAGCATAAGGTTAGGAGGCAACATATAGAAATAAATTGTAAAAATGAAAAGGTAAAGATAAATGCTTCAGCAAATTATCTTCACATTCATCTGAAATTGTCCTGTGGCATATCCTATGACGTGATTTAAAAAAAGCTAAAATGAAGGTGTTGAAGAAAGAAAAAGCCATTTCCACAATGTAAAACGTGCACATTTCATCTACATTACATTATATTACATTAAGGAGGTCTCCACAATTATTAACCAAGAAAAATAAAACATATCTATTCTTGACAAGCGTGATTCTTCACAATTCCTTATGACAATGAATACTAGTAAATAATAGTTCTAACTAGCGAGATTCTGAGTAATTAGAAACAGAAACTTTTTCGTATTCCATGCAGATCATAAACTGTTGAAATCGGTTGATAAATTTAAACTTTACTCCACTTTTTGTCCAGAAAAGCCGCAGCTCCCCGTTTACTTGTATTTGTTTACAGAGAAGTCTTGCCCGGACCAATATGGCGTACCTTCAACAGTGAGCGATAAGAGGCTTCTTGAAAACAGTATCGCTAAGTGAAAGATTCTGAGGTAAACTGGCACCCGACATCACCTATATAGGGGCTGAGCCCGCCAATCAGGTGAATGCTCGAATGCCATTGGCTATTGCGGAGCAATAGAGTGATTCAATCAGGGGCAAGTTCAAGCTCAAACCGGTGTGCATCGTTTTGCTACGGTTTCCGGTTTGAACGACATGTTTCCTGGAAACGGTGTGCAACGGTGTGCAACGGGGTTTGAGATGCGTTTTCTCTTGTTTGGTGGGTGTGTCAAACATGTCAGCCCAATCAGCAGCAACGTGTATGTAAACCACGCGGTATTAAAGCGACAGCTCGCACAATGTAATTAACGTCCAAATAAATTCACAAGAGCAAGAATATTGTTTGCACATGATTATTTACATTAAAGGCAGAATAACTGAAATAATAAGGGCACAAGTATAGATCTGGAACTTCTTTAAGTCTGTCTAAATATAATTTAGTAATTGCAATGTGTTCTGCAACTGAAAAGTAAATTTTACAATGTCATCATTACTAATACTTGTCCTGGTGTAGATCAAGTCTCATTTGGAGTCACAAATAATGTCACTTACATTTGCCCTCCTTGTTCCTACAGATGAATTTGTCAGGGTCAGATTTGTTGATGACATCCACAGTCTCCCCAGCTTGTACAGTCAGGTCTTTCCCACTTCCCTTCTTACTTGTGGCAATTGTTGCTTGATGAAGCACCTGAATCTCACCATCGTACTGGTAAAGTAAATACCAACTCGTTTGCTTATAAATTCAATCAAGAAAGCACTCTGTGTTTACAGGTCACTCAGCATTGCGTTTTAATTGACCATAATGTAATCCAATAATTTCATACGCACCTTAAACTTCTTTCTAAATTCCTTTTCTTCTTTCTCAAACTTCTTTTGCTTTTTTGGGTCCTCATGCACTTTGATCGCCTTAGATTTTAATTGAGGAAGGCTGCGACAATGAAATATCATTATCATCAAGACAGGCTGATTTAAATGTGCTAATGTAGAGTAGTACATTTTAAGAGTTTAATTCTTTATATTGCATCATCTTATCTTACAACATTAATGGAAAAGCACTTAAGGTAACATCTGTTTACCTGCTAGGTGATGGAGCGGGAGGGAATGAATCAACATCATCATATATATCTTGAGAAACGTCTGTGTTGTAAAGACATTTGAAGACAAAAGAATTCACAGTGGGTTCATTTGAAGGCGTGATATAGGAATACATTTTTTTTTATTATTATTTTTACCGCTATTACCTTCAGGTGTAAATTGTGGAGGGGGAGGAATGCTGAAACAGATTGTTAAAAGTATATAAATATTTGATAATTGTACGGGCAAAAGAAACTCAACTGATTTAATTTAGAATTAAATCTTAAAGAAGGCAAAATCAAGGGAGGTGGAAGTCTTGGCAAAAGGACACAGAATCAACCACATCTAGTAATGTTAGAAAAGATTAGAAAAGCATTCATAACAGGAGGCTCAGAAGAATTTCCTTGAAGGAGTTATTTGGCATTTTCACACAGATCGGATTGATTGTGAAACGAACGGTTAATCAATTTTCTTTGTTGTTTAATTTAGAATTAAATCTTAAAGAAGGCAAAATCAAGGGAGGTGGAAGTCTTATTTGGCATTTTCACACAGATCGGATTGATTGTGAAACGAACGGTTAATCAATTTTCTTTGTTAGAACAAATGGATGCAGTTGTAAGTGCAATTGTGATTGGAAATTGAAAAGTAACATTGTCTGATTCCATCTTACTAATGTAAAAATTACTCATTATTGTGGACTTGGCTTTTTCTCCTGTCAACCGAGCTTTTGAGAATGTCCAAGAAGTTGCGCGGTATAAAGAGAGACCTGGGATCTCCAATGCTATGGATTCAGAGGAACGTGGTTTGGGTGAGACAGATCCATAATACAAGTGGCCAAACAACAAACCCAGAAATACAGGCACACACATACAGTATAATGCATATAGTTTGCAAACCTTATATATCATATTATATTATTTGTTCTTACCTGATTGGATTAAGATTGGGTTCGGGTATATCATCATACACATCATCATCTGGCGGTGGAGGTAAAACAACTATAAACAGCAGAGGGCAGACTTGTTCAAGCATCACCTCTCAAAATTAAACTATCACATTTACAGCTACTACATAATACTTTTTGACATGCAAATCCAGAATATTTGATTTCTGTTCTTATTTTTATAATTGCTTTTTGTTGGAATATATTCATGTCTCGCTTCCCTGTTTCTGTATGTTTCTACAAGGTTTGTAATAATAAAAAAAAATATATATATATATAATTTTTTTTTTACAGCTACTACTTAAAGTATTAAACTTAAACCTTACAGTCAATTAGTTGAAAAAAGGATTAGTTATATTAAAACTTACCCCGCTGCCCATTCATATTCCTGAAAGATTAAAGAAAAATATGAATTCTCACTTAAATGCGAACAGCAGTATTTGCTGTGCAACTTCTAATGAAACTTTCCTGGCTATTTCTAGACTTGACTAGAGACTAGAAAAGTGCTTAAAGTAGCATCCAGATCAAATCTGCCTTTTCACATTATTAGGGAAAATCTTTGTAATTCTGCAGAATCAATTCAAATGTGTTGAAATGAACTTTTGTTTGGAAGTGTTACAGGCTCTTACCCTTGATCTTCCAGAGATTCTACGTCATCGTACACCTCCTCACTTTCCAAGTTATGAGGAAGAGACAGGCCTTTATTCTTCAAGACGCTGAAGTCGATCTCAACCATTTCCGTTTTAACATAGCCAACTGAAACATAGAGAAATGACTGCAACTTCATCTTTTCTCAGGGGATCAGTGACCAGTTCACATCAAACTTTTTTTTTTTTTTTTTACGGTGTGAACTCTTACATGATCCATCTTGACCTCGGCCCAACCATTTACCCTCTGGATTGTCAGTGATTCGAATGATATCAATTGACTCGCCCTTCTTTATGGAGAGGTCATGTTTTCCACCCTTGCAGTCAGCTTTAGCTTTTACCTGATGAATAACCTGCAGGGGCGTTGATATCTGAGGAAAGAACAAACATAATAATCACCATTATCCAGTAAGTAAACCTTGATAACTGGTTGTAAGTGTAAGTGCTAAATGTTTTTTTATTAAAATTTTTTTTTACTTACTTTAAACTTCTTAATTGCATCTTTCTCTTTTTTCTCACGGTCTTTCTGAATTTTAAGTTCTTTGTCTTGCTTTTTCTGAGGTTGACTTAGCTCTGCAGCAGATCTGTGGTAAAGCAGACCATAAATCATTTATTAACCCAAAACACAAGTAAACACTGCAGAACATGAAATTAATCATTTGATTATTGGCACCAAAAACTGTTTGTATCACTCTGTTCCAGGTGGGTGAGGTGACCGCTATATCTCACCGACAGCGTCAGCATTAATAGAACTTAAAATCTTACCTACTATCATCAAGATCCTCATATATCTCACCATCACTTCCACTTCCCTAAAAGAGATGAGACATGAGACAGTGCACCACAAAAGAAGTTTCTGTATGCCTTCACTAAGTTTCTTACCTCATTTATCTGGCCTGTAATGAGAAAATGTGAGAAAAAAAAGTTTTTAGAATTGGATTTCATAAACTATGGAGTTCCTATCTATTTTAAATTTGGAAATTAAATTAGATGTAATTATTAATTTGTTACTTAAGATTATAAGTTATTTAAGCTGAAGCTACATATATACATATATATACTTTTATTCAGCAAGGATGCATTAAATTGATCAAAAGTCAAAGTAAATAATGTTACAGAGGTTCACTATTTCAATTTCTGTTGTTTTGAACTTTCTGTTTATTAAAAAATCTTGGAAAAAAGTAGCACTTTTTTGACAAAAATATTAAGCAGTACAACTGTTTTCAGCTTTGATAAAAATTTATAAGAAGTATTTCTTGAGCAGCAAATCCCTATATTAGAATGATTTCTGAAGGAACTTGTGACACTGAAGACTGAAGTAATGGCTGCT
>NW_015625572.1:56635-74990 GCF_001515625.1 Sinocyclocheilus rhinocerous
ATATATATATAACTTAAATAATTATCAGGTGTTGGCTTTAAAATGACTCCCATTCAATAATGTAAGGGTAGGTCTTACCCGCTCTCAAGCTATCCACATCGTCATAATTTTCATCTTGAATTCTGCAGACAGATATAAAGTTGTGAATTTTCACCAAATTCGGATGTTAAAGAAATTGTCATAACCTGAATCATTCGGTCACAGTGCTAAGCGAAGCATTTCTGTGTTACTCACATAGGTCCTGGAGGTCGTGGGGGCAGGTTGGGACGTAAGGATTGAGAGGGCAGTGGTGGAGGTGCCTGACTACTGGGGTGAGAGGCAGGTGGGGGAGGGGGAGTTACATTCTTTGGTCCAGGACCTGCAAGAACATAGTTAACGTCATGACCAGTTCACTCAAAATGTCAATTCTGTCATCATTTACTCACCCTCATGTCTTTTCATACCTGTATGACTTTTTTAGTCTTACTGAACTCAAAAGAACATTGTATGGACAAAAACACTCTTCAGAATATCTACTTTGGTGTTCCACAGAAGAAAGAAAGTCATGCAGGTTTGTATCAACATGACATATGAAGTTTTATTTTGGGGTGAACAAAAGTTTAAATGTTTTTCAAAAGAAAAAAGAAATTGAACACTGAACCCTCTACAGAGAATTATGAAGTTTTTAACCATAGTTAAATCATTAGAAGTTTTCACATGGTGCTAAGCAAAACCTGGTCCTATACAGGATCTCACAGATTTTTCACATTTTAAAGATGAAAGCTATCTCTAACACTGTTCCCATTTTAAATGAGCTTCCCTGTTTTTTCACTGACTTCAGCTCTCAAGTGAAAAGAGAAACTCAAAACGAGGAAGTTAGCTCAGCGCATGCAGGAAATCTTGAATTTCCAATATGTTGTTATTGCTATTGAATACCAGATGCACCTGAATGTTTGTTTCACGATGGTGCATCTGATGCCGATTCACATGCTGTAATAGTGTATTGTGTGTTAACTAAGATACACAATAAAGATCAAAGACACGTATGTTGCACTGTGTCGAAGTGCATAAATCAACAGTATCTAACCTTTCAATACAGTCATGTGATGTTCCTCAGTTGGACATAAATTACTGACTAAGATATGTGTCTGCTCACAGTTTCTCATCTTTATGGCTTTATAGTGCTTATTATTTTGCACATGGTTGCAAACGGTCTCAGAGGAACACAGATCAGTCACAAGTAAAACCACGGAAACCACTTTGGCCCAAAGTCTACTCTACTGTGCTTGCATATGAGCAGTGGCTCACAAAGTCTTTGTGGGTTTGATATGACTGATGAAGTGCTTACTGCCTATTGTTTTGTTACCTCAGATGCTGCCATACAGAAAGCTTGCGCATTTTGAGCTAGAAAATCAGTACTCACTGTCTGTTGTAACCTCTAAGCCCTTCTTGAACTTCTCAAGGTTGACTTTGGGCGGTCTGTTGGGTTTGGCAGGAGCGCTGCCCAGAGCATAGCTATTGGGTAGAGGTTTCTTCTTGGGTGCCGAAGGATCGTCGTTGGCTGTCTGTACACGAGGTCCGGATGATTTTCTTGGGAAGTTGGGTTTATTAGGCACTACGAGCTTTGAGACTGACTCATTAGCACTTGGTACTTTAGCACCTTCCTCTGGTTTGTTGAAGCTATTTTTAACACGGAAACTTGATGGTTTCACATTAGATACTGAGGAAGGCTTTGCAGGAGACTCCATGTTGCTGCTTTCCTCCGGCTGTTGGCGTAGCATAGCCATGTTGCTTTTTGGTTTGGGTGCCAATGGCTTTTTTGGAGGAGTGGGTGTAGGGTGTAGGGTGTAGGTAGTGCTGTTGTCTTCAGCTTTCTGGGTGTCTTTGATCCAGGATGGTTTTGTCGTAGGAGCCATTGGCTTTGAATCATTCGCCATGATGCTTGAAGGAGGCTTCTGTAGTGGTGCCTTTGGGAATGGGACCTTTGGAGTCTCATGGTCCTGGGACGAGTCTGGTGGTTTGGGTTTAACAGGAACTTTAAAGTTGACTTTGTTGTTCTCTTGTGTGTTTTCAAACCTTGTCCCAAAAGCCTTTAACTTCAGAGGTTCGTGCATGTCTGGAGCGCTTCTAGCTGTGTTGACTGTGTTCTTAGGTTTAGGGGCGGTTGAGGTAGTAGTAACTCCACTGGATAGGCTAGTTTCAAGAACAGGCTTCTTAGCAGGCACCGCTGGGCCTGAAGACAAGGTGGGCTGGACAGGTGGTTTTGGACGAACACCTGGAGTCCCTTCCGTAGATACACTTCCTGCTTGGAAACGAGCCATGATTGCTTTTACGTCGGACTTGTTGTCCTGCAAGCCAAGATTGCAAGTCAAAGTTTGAGGAATGAAGACAAACCTGGGCAGAGTGTTTACATCTGTATTTGTGTACTCGTCATTCTGTTTTAGCTTTTATCTGTGTGTGATTAGTATACTTCATAGCTTTTATTACAATTAAATGTATGTATGTTATGACAATTTTATCCAAAGCGATTTACATTACATTCAGCATTTTTTCAGTTCATTCCCTTGGGTTCAAAAATAATGACCATGGCGCCATAAAAAAGTATTGTTTTGAGAGCAAAAAATGACAAAGAAAACAGATGAAAGTGCACCTCCATGAGCGTTAGGGGCCGACGCTGGGGATTATATTTGGTCATGCAGTTTTCGTGGTTTGTGTGTCGCTCAATTGCAGTTGCATGGTTCGGTTGGGTAACGCTGTTTGGTAAATCTCTTTCAGAGCTTTCCTTCCCATAGGCCTCAACAGCTCATAACCAAGACAGACTGCATGACTACAATGAAGGCTTACGGTAAGAGTTAATTTGGCATGCAGATACGTGGATACATGGCAATTTAAAGCAAATTATGTACAAACTAAAAAAAAAAACAATACAACATAATCTTTCCACTTTAAAAAATATATATTTACTGTATATACAATATGAATAATACTAGGAATAAATACTACAAACTTGACATCAAAGCAGTATAAAATACTAAAACTCAAGCGTACATACACTCTTAAAAATAAAGGTGCTTCAAAAGGTTCTTCACAGCGATGCCATAGAAGAACCATTTTTGGTTCCACGAAGAACCATTCAGTCAAAGGTTCTTTAAAGAACCATCTCTTTCTTACCTTTTTGTAATCTGAAGAACCTTTTTTCACCACAAAGAACCTTTTGTGAAACAGAAAGGTTCTTCAGATGTTAAAGGTTCTTTATGGAACCATTTAGACAAAAAGGTTCTTCTATGGCATCGTGAAGCACCTTTATTTTTAAGAGTGTACTTTTAATGTTTGTCTTATTGAATGTGTATTCTATTTAGATTTTTGAATTAGGGTTAAGGTTGTGTCAAGTGTATTTGTATAATGTCAAATATCTGCCTTTTGTTATATTGAACTGTCAGTTAATTCTGTACAAAGATTTATCAGATTTATGCTCATTACTTTAAATAAGCCACCTGAACTGTCTGTCTAATAAATCGAATAAAACATGTAAACAGCAGCGATATTTGACATTTAAGTCACATTGCATGTTAGAGATGTTTATAAAATATCTTTTACCTCTGATTCTGGGTCTTCACTACAACTTAGCATACTTGATTTCTCCATCACAGCTCTTTGTAGTCAACTGCACTGAACATGAGGACTGTTTGTGATCACACAGGAACTGAGGACATCATACCAAACTAGCAGGAAGTCAGTACACTCACTACTATAGTACTCATATCTACAAAAGATTTGTATTGAAAATACTTTTTTCTAACACTGTATATATAAGTTGTGCTAGATGTATAAACGGCACAATGAAATGCAGGATGCAGTGAAATGAAACGTTATTTTATAACCACAAAATAGCTATTAAGACCAGTTTTTCAATTGGTCGTCATTCAAATGTCACGCAATTGGATGCAAATCTCTTTCTGGAAAAAAAAAAAAAAAACGTCATTTATGTGTCTGCAGTATGTTCCTGATGTGTAACCAAGCTTTTTTACCCAGATACCTCAGAGCTACATGTCTTTGTTTTCACAGAAACACGATCCTTTGGACCAGTGTTAACATGTCTAGCAATACAAAGCCATACATGTGAGACTCTGGGCGACGTGTGTGGTGCACCCTTAGTAACAAGCGTTTGTATCAGGACAGACCTCTCACCAGGAAGCGCTGATAAGCTCTGGACTAGCTTCTAATGTGACTGACCCAGAGGTACACACTGTGCTGTTGACTCACTGAGCAAAAAGAGAAACTGTTAGACACAGGAACTAACATTGATCAATCAATTACAATATCACTATGCTCTTGACAAACAACAGCACTGTAGACATTTCTCGCAAGTTAATTTAAGTCATTTTAAACCCCATATAGCACTTTAGTATATGGATATACAGTATAGGCAACACTTTTTTTTCCAAATGTATAAATGTATGTCTTTGCATTGCTGTATAAAATATCCTGTTAAATTTACGGTAAAAAACAGCTGTGGTGGCCAGAAATTCTTTGTAAAAAAACAGGATGCCTTTGTATTTTACAACTTATAACTGTATATATTTCATTAAGTCATACAATGTTAATATTACCAATCTACTTAACTATCAAAATCTGATTTTCACCTTAAAATGTACTGATAACCACCATAGTGCAGGTGGTATAATGGAAAACCATTACGAATCAGATTTCATCGTAAGTTGCCTGTCATGGCCAGCCATAAACACAAAGACAAAACACCATGCAGGCTAACTCATATGACACTAATGTAATGCAATAAACCTTAACTAAATAACTGAAAATGTAACAAAAAAACATCCCAGTGTACATTACTGATAACAAAAATAGGAAACAAATCTATTTCAAGAAAATAATCATATGTGATAAGTTATTACTTCTGAGAATTACCGTAAAACCATACATTGGACTGTATTTTACAGTAAAATGTGATGATTAACACTTTACAATTTTTTCGCCATCTATGGTAAGATAATTTACAGTTAATCAAGTTAAGGTTGCATCTTATTTAAGTTTGTTAGACAATAGGTAAGACAATAGACTGTTCAAAATGAAGACAAAAAAGTGTGGTGACAATAGATTTTGCTCCATGTCGTTTTGTTCATGTTTTTTTTTACTTTGACCTGAAAATTCATATTGTGACAGATTGACACCTTAGCTCAATAAAATAATTTAAACTTGAAAGCTCAGGGTTTGTAGTTTTGTGAGAGAATTAAGTAGTTTGTATATTTTAACATTGTAAATTATTATTTGTTATTTACAATTTATTTTATTTTTTATTATTGCTTATAATGTTATTTATTTTATAATTGTACTATTGTGTTTATCATATTGCCCATATTCATTGTAGAGTAGTTAGGATTTATTTATTTATTTATTATGGTCGTTCGGATTAATTGTTTAACCCCAGTGTCCCATGCTGGGGAGAAGATAGGCCCAAAATCGATCATTTTTTGGTTAATTTCAGACTCTGTTGCGGGATCTGAAGTTATTTTGCATGGTTCAATTATAATGTGACCGTGACTGCTAGACTTTCTAGTTGCAAACGTTAGTTGAACATGTCCATAGTTGATGTGATGAACTACAGCTGTGTGAATTTGCACCAAAACCTTCATTGACGTCATTGTGTTTGCAGATGCCACTTGGATTGATCGTTTGTTATCTAATGCAGTGAGATCACACAAAGAGCATGTCTGTGTAATCTCAGACATGGCATCAGGTTCAGTACAACTGACATGGAAAAATCAGCTGAGCTCAAATGAAGTGAAGACCCAGAGTCAGAGGTGAATGTAATTCAATTAATTGTCAAAATAAGTGTTGTGTTTGTAAATGAGCTCTAATATCTACCGAGATAAATACGGAATCCATTTTTTATTTTGTATTTATGGCCGTTACTAACAACAGCTGTACTGTTCAAGGCTCCCGACATGCAAAGCAGCCTCACAAAAAGTCCATAGTTCCGTTCTTTGGATAGATGATTTGTGTAATGTGTGTTTTGAATATGAGCCCTGGTATGTGTTAACACGTGCTTAACAAAGAGCCAATGGATGGTCAGTGTGTGTTTCTCAGATGGTTATGGAGAACCTTAGATGACCATGAGAAGGTGATTTGGGAGATCCCACATTGTGACTGATGCAATCTGAAACAGGTGTCCTAGTTTCACTTTGTTGATGTGGTATTATGGAGCTGAATCTGAATGGTTTGCTGTGACCACAAAGAGCAAAACCAGATATAAAATTAAACCGGTCTGTGACACATTCTAGCTATGGTTAAAAAGAGCGATTAATTGAAGGTAAGGTGCATCTAGCCAATGAAACCAGATGGCAGAAGAATTCAAGAGAAACTTAAGTGCGTTTTCAGATGAAGAGGAACCGAGTTGTGTCGGTGAAGCAAAAACTGGCCAAACATTACACAATCTTTTTTTACACAATCTAATTTTGCAAAAACGCATGAGAAAATCCCCTAAACGTTCCCCAGATGATCTTTAAGTATTTTTAAAATGTGAATTGTGTTTGAAAAGTGAAATTTTGTAACAAACGCAGCATTTAATTTCATAGCATGTTATTTTCTGTGTATCTTTTACTTATCAATCCACCAAACAAACCCTATGATAATGGAAATTACGAGCACATACATGACCAATAGAAATATTTTAGGGTAAAAGCACCCTAACTCTTATTAACATGAGTTAATAACATGAGTTAATAAGTAGACGAACAGGAAAAGATTAACATAGTGTGCTAGGAAAGACAGTTTATGCAGAAAAACGCCTGCACCTTCACAAGTTAACCATCTGATTTCATAGCATAAATTTCTCTGAACCAATATCTCTAAAAACTGCCATAAAGTTAGACACCGGTCAATACTATGTGACAATTCAAGGATGAAACCAGAAAGAGCACTCACCATGGTGGTGGAGCCAAAAAATATCCTCTCCCAGATGTTCACATGGACTGGTAGCTCACAACCGGACTAATGAATGTGTTTCTGTTCGCTTCAGTTTATTTGTGACTGTTAATGCCTGCCCACTCCTGTCTACTTCCCCTATCTGACCGCTGCACGGTCATCACAGGAAGCCCTATCTCTCTCCTCATCAAATCTATTTGCCTATTCCGTACTGCACAATTGCTCTTTCTATACTCACATGCTTCCCTGCTCAGCATGATACTATAAGAAAAATACTATAAGAACACATATGAAAACATTGAAGCATTTCAAAAATTTTTCTTAATTAGCTTGACACTCATTGTTGACAAGTTATATTCACATTTAAAGAAAAAAAAAAATATATATATATATATATATATATAAAGTTTCAAAAATATGAGGTCAGTAAAAATTGTCTTTAAAGAAATTAATTATTTTGTTATTAAATTCATTAAAAGTGACAAAGACATTGATTGCAATGTTATAAAAGATTTCTATTTCAAATAAATGCTGTTCTTTCTATTCATCAAAGAATCCTGAAAAAAAATGTATCATGGTTTACACAAAAATATTAAGCAGCACAAATGTTTTCAACATTTCACCATAATAAAAAATGTTTTTTGAGCACCAAATCAGCATACTAGAATGAAATTTGAAGGTAATTCTAAAAACGTTAAAAATTAATTAAAAATCGCTGCTTAAAAATCCCAGCTTTTCTAACACAGGAATAAATTACATTTTAAAATATATATATAAAAAAATATTTTAAATTGTAATAATATTTTACAATATTACTGGTTTTACCATTTTTTTTATCAAACTAATATAGCCTTGGTTAATAAGAAACTTCTTGGCAAAAACATAAAAAAATCTTACCAACCCCAAACTTTTGAACAGTAGTGTAACTCATTACTTATAAAGACAGTGAAGACACTCAGACATTTTCTACAGCTTAGAAAAATAGCCTTTAATGTCAACAGCTTTGAAAAACAAGAATTGCACACATTATCTTTTAGCTATATTTAAGCATATAGTAGCATGTACAACCAAGTGAAAGTGAACTTTTACAGGGCACAGCAACAATAAGCTAGCTGTATGAATTTCATACAATATCTATTTATTAGAGGTAAAGTTTAGCATCACATGATATGGGGATGACAAATGTCCAAATGCATGTCATGTTCATTTTATGCATGTCTAATGTCTTTTTTTGGATGACTATTAGTCCTCAGATCTGTGGTACAAGTACCCATCCTCTGTCTCTTCTGTGTAACCATGGTAAGTACCGGTATTCTCATCTGGACAGTGAATTCCAAGAGTTTGCTGTAATTTCTGTTCCTGTTGACGCAATTCCATAGAATCCACAAGGTCATAGATGCTTCCCAGGGACCACATTGGAGATGGGAACCAGGCCTTTACGTATCCGTCCTTACCCACCACCAGCATGCTGAAGTAGTCCCGGTTTATCTTCAACTGATTTCTGAGACTCTCCACCACATCCTGCGAGAGCGTCTCCTTCTCAGGTTGACTTTTTCCTGTAGGTTATGATAAATATTCCATAACCATTCTATAATATGTGATGTTGAAGCTTTATGTTTTACTTGCAAGAAATGAGGAAGAGCTTATGATTTCACCATTCAATGGAAAAAACTCCACTGTTCCTGAAGCTGTCGATCCAGTACCCACAATCTTCAACAAGGCAAAATGACGAATACCTGTACATGTCGATTCAATTTTTAGTTTGGTTACCAAACGTATAATGAATTTACTCTCTTAAAAATAAAGGTTCCAAAAAGGGGGTTTCGCAGTGATGCCATTGAAGAACCATTTTGAGTTCCCAAAAGAACTTTTCAGTGGACAGTTCTTTTAAGGAACTTTTTTTTTTTCTTAGCGTGAAAAACATTTTAATAATCTAAAGAACCTTTTTCCACTATAAAGAATGTTTCTTGCAATGGAAAGGTTCTGCGGATGTTAAAGGTTCTTCAAGAAACCATTGATTCCAATAAAGACCTTTTATTTTTAAGAGTGTATCACTGTTCATTTTTTGAAGAAATATCCACAAAAGCTCAGAGAACATGATGCATACAGTACCCAGTTGACACTCCTGTCCATTGAGCGCCTGAAGCTGCTGATGGAATGAGTAGTCATCTACAGTGGGTGCTGAGATGATCAGAAGTCTTCGTTTAGACATAAACCTGAAAATTCACACATCAGAACAATTGGAATGATTAGTAATCATAGTTTAAAGTGTTGGGAAACTCATGGTGTTTACCTCAAAAGCGAGTTCTCCTCTTGATTGTTCGTTTCGGCTTTAGAGCAGGGTAATGGAGCTTTTCTCTCCTCTTCCTTCTCAGACTGACGTGATGGAAAGCTGTCAATGTAATCCAGTAAATCAGAAGGAGCTGTTGGCTTGTTGAGAACCCTGTTAAGCTAAAACCACAAGATGTATGCCTTTGACTTGGTAGTCTTTCAAAGTCATTGTGAATTAGGAGAAAATGAAGTGTTCTTACGTTAGGCCTCAGGTCATAGTCAGTCAACACCATTGAGAAGTTTTTGGAGTCCAGCCCATATTCTCTGCGGATCTCGCTGATTAACTCTGGGTTTCTGAACTTTTCTGGCAGGGATGCTTGTAGAGACTCTGAACCTGTTTCAAAAAGAGCATCATGCATTTTGATTTTAATTGTGCATCGCAATAAGTGCAGCACGAATACATAAGCTTTAGAGCTGGGTAAAAAAGTGTTCTTCATTTTAACAATCTGAATATCGAGTGCACAGCTAAACAAATATGACCCAATCACGAACAAATGACATGAGCTGGATCTTTTTAGTGAATCAAAAACTAGCCAAAAGTCTGGTTCAGTTAACAAACAAATGACTCTTTTGAGCTGGTTCTTTTAAGTGAATCAATAACATACAATGCAGCAAGTGTGGTTAAATTCATGAACAAATGACTCTTTTGAGGGAACTCTGTATTCACACCCAGTCCTAATAAGCTTCATAAATATTTGTCACAAGTTGTTTACTGTAAAATGTGCAAACAGGTGTTTATACATTTGAATTACCTTGTTGGTAGTGTTGAATGTGTAGCGTAGGATTACGTTCTGAACCCATGATGGACAGCACTGAGACCTTTCTTTGAGAAAAGTCACAGCTAAGTAGCTCATTATCATCTCTCTGTTTGATATAGTGACTTGAGACATCACTTGGGGATGAAATCACCTATGCCAAAAAATAAAAAATAAACCATAATAATCAGATACAGTCTTCCAAGGAGAACTGCAAATAGGCTTTGGATCTTCTTAACAATCAAAAACTTACAAGGAGTCTTCTTCTCCCTTTGAGGTTTTGCATGAAGTCTTTGAGAGCTGCCTTTTCCTTATCATCTGCTTCTCGTTGTGACTTCCTCCTCCCTCCTTTGCCCTCTTTCTTCTTGCCATCATTTCCTTTGCCTTTCTTTTTGGAGCTTGAATGGTCAACGGTTTGTTCTCCTTCGAACTCCTCATTGAGGGTGTCAAAATTAGATTTTGCACTAGCATGTGTTTTATCTGCTTCCGAAGCTTTTTTCACTTCTGTTACCGGCTCTGGGTGTCTGTCACTATATGGAGTTTTCTTCTGGTCGTCGTGCTTCAGTCTCTCATTTCCACTAGATCCAGATTTTGAACCTGCTTTAGCTGATGGTTTGCCGTCGCGTGAGCTACCTGTCGTTTTACGGATGACAAATCGTGAACGTCCGCTCAAAATATCTTGTACTTTGTTTCTCAGTGTTGCCTTTTTGTCTAGACATATCTTCTGTGTGAGGAAGATGGACGTGGAATTTGCACGCCTCTGTGGGCTGAAGGTCCTACGCTTGCTGGAACCCTGTTTCTTCACCACTATCCTCTTCTTTGTGATCTTGCATTTTACTGGTAACCCCTTTCTTGCGACCTTCTCCAACTTTCGCACAGGCAACTGATCGATGACCTCAAGAATGGCCTCAATACGAACCGGGTAAGGAAATCTCTCACTAACCCTCATGTTCTTCTTCAGAATCAGCATGGAGAAGGTATGGTCCTCCAGCTCAAGGTAATGGAGAAGTTTGCTTACCATTTCAGAGTCCATGGCCTCCACAGTGGCTTCTCCTTGCAAGGTTGTACGTTGGATTTTGCCTTCCATCATGGCATTCTGAATAATAGTGACGATGAGCGTGTCTCTCTCTGCCAAGCGACAGTTCAGTCCTTCAGACTCCTGGATCTGCTTCTCCATCATACGCAGATAGTTGTCACTGTGCGATGGTGCGGTGATCACCCACAGGCGGTGTTTCCCGGCAAAATCAGCCAAGAAGTCAGATTCTGATGGACTCTCGGGAGCCCCATCTGACCCAATGTCCTCCTTGGGAGTTGCAGGGCCACTTTGATTCTTCCCTTGATGTTTTTTCTTGCCTCCTTTTGCAGAAAGCACCGGGCTGTTGATCAAGTGTGCCAACAGAAGCAGGAAGATCCACAGACGAGGCATATCGAGACTTCACACTCTCCACTAACCAACAGAGTGAGGAGGCAGAGAGAGAAATAGCAGCTTCTGGTTCACATTAGAGTTTGACCTTGTTACTGGAAACTCTTGGAATTTCTAAACTTCAAAGCAATGTTGAGCTGTGTGGCATGCAGAGGAGCTTCTTCCGCCTCATAACTTTGTGTCTGCATGGAGGAAGAGCTGTTGTAGGAGAAGAATGAAATGGCAGGATGGAACCCAACCCCTTCACAACTTCAGTGTGACTTGATCTTATATGTCAACATTAAATTTATTTTGGCTATTGCTTTAGTGGACAATATTATTGCAGATTATATCTTGACAGTTTTAGTGTGTGTACTGAAGGTCGATATTGCAGTTTGAATAAGAGTAACATACATTTTTACATTAATTCACAAAGGCAAACCAGTCTTTGTTGGCTCGGCTCACTCTCGATGCATCTGCAAAACAGACATGAAAACTATGATGATTAGGACCAGAACTCCAAAAATCTTACTGTATTTCTTGTTGTGAGGCTAACTTACATGCAAATCTAAACTTGTTTTTATATCAAACTAAATAAACATGTCAAATAAACAAATCATTTTTTAGACGTGCTTTGACACTGTAAAATGTATTTCTTATTAATACACTGAAATTAGTAAGAAACACATTTGCTTAAAGAAATGCAAGTCCATCACCCATGATATTATCAGCTAGGACGTGAAAGAAAAGGTTGAAAGTGTAAAGCTTACATTTTTAGATAGAAACTGTAGATAGCAAAGTTATTAATGCGCAGGCTGACTGAAAAATAAGATATTATATGTGATCCAAACATAAAATAAAACATGTTAAACGGCCCTTTTACATTAACATCTAAATGTACATTGAAACATATACAGTATAATACAAGAGAACTATAAATAAGGTGGAAAAGCATTCTTTTAATTAATGCATTGGATTTTTATTTGTCATATATAGTGCAAAGCTTAAACTTTTTTCCAGGTGTGAGAAGAATTGCAAAAAGTGGCCGTATCAATCTGGGTTGGAGTTAATAGTTTACAGTCATGGTACACAAACATTCCACAGATGGATTTAGTTGAACAGGAACATATGAGAGACAAAGGGGAAACTTGAAACAGCACCAGCCAGTGAACATATAGAAATGGTGTATTCAATGCAAAAGTTTATTTAGTATAATTTTTTTTTTAAACTTACATGTACATTTTAAGATTGTTTAAATCACTGTTACTTGTTGAATTGTTTTAATTTATTGTTACTGACCAAGTGTTTATCATTTTTATTGCTCTGCTGTTAACTACCTTGAGTTCCACTAACTAACCAGTTAGAGTACATTGTTCGAGAGGTTACTAAACCAAAAAATAATGTCAGGCTGAAAGTTCATCAGGTCAAAAAATTGTGTGGTTTGGGGACTTTATATAGCCTGAATGTAGCCTGTAAACAGACTGGATGTAGAACTGTAATTGCGCAGTGCACACTGCAGCAGTAAATCAAGAACCTAGTCATCTGGGTCTCCTTTCTCAAAATGTGTTACATTTTTTTTTTATGCGAGTTGCATTGAGTGTTTTAAGTATTGTCCTTGTCTACTACCTCCCTCTGCTGGACATGTGAATCTCTACGTCCAAGATTGTTTAAATCACTGTTACTTGTTGAATTGTTTTAATTTATTGTTACTGACCAAGTGTTTATCATTTTTATTGCTCTGCTGTTAACTACCTTGAGTTCCACTAACTAACCAGTTAGAGTACATTGTTCGAGACCAAACCAAAAAATAATGTCAGGCTGAAAGTTCATCAGGTCAAAAATTGTGTGGTTTTGGGACTTTATATAGCCTGAATGTAGCCTGTAAACAGACTGGATGTAGAACTGTAATTGCGCAGTGCACACTGCAGCAGTAAATCAAGAACCTAGTCATCTGGGTCTCCTTTCTCAAAATTTGTTACATTTTTTTTTTATGCGAGTTGCATTGAGTGTTTTAAGTATTGTCCTTGTCTACTACCTCCCTCTGCTGGACATGTGAATCTCTACGTCCAAAAAGTTGGCATCACATAAATCTATCAAAGATTTTGGTTAAATATTACTGCTTTCCAATTAACTTAACAAAAATAAATAAATAAAAACAAAATAAACAGAATATGTATTTATATAAAAAAATATTTTTAATAAAGCACAACTGGGACTCTTGCTATATTTCTCACTAATTAAAACTGTAATCATTTAATTGTTAAATAGTTCATCTTTTGCCCTTCCTCTCGATCTGTGCCAACTATTATTGAGATTTTGTCTCTCTGTCTTTTGACCAGGTTTTTGATTGAAAGAATTGTTTTAAGGTGAGCAGAACGCATTAGATCAATGCATGTACTATGTGTGATGGTTATTTATATGTTTTGAACATATGTTCAAGTTGATTATAAGTATATTTCTGTTTGTAAGAACATGTTGGTGTACATGAGAACAAGTTAAGAACTTGTTGGTAATTTACAGGCTGTGAACTTGCAGGCAATGTTCTATTTGACAGTGCTTAATGGATATGAGTCTTATAATATTTGATAAATGCTTTTATAACGAGTTTTTCTAAGAGGAATGTATTGAAGTGCTTGTTTAAATATGTTTGAAATGTTTTAATGTTGTTTAACAATTTTATATTCACCATACTGTAATAAAACAGTTAAATGAACACATATTGTAATTAATTCCATGTTAACAAACTATGCATTTCAATGGTTCTTTGTGTGATTTCTTAATAAAAGTATCTAAATTGTTAACAGACTCTTTTATATTGAAAAAATTGCTCAGTAACATACCAACTGATTTTAAAGGTCAAGACAATCTTTTTAGTTTGTTATTGGTTGCTAATAAAAAAGCAATAACAAAGAAATGCATGGCTGGATGAGAATCCACCAACAAGAGAAGAGTGGATAGAGATGGTAAAGGATATGGAGAAAATGACCTTTTCTCTAAGACTAAGTATGGATACATTTTATAAGAATTGGTCGAAATGGTTAATACACAGGAAGTAACCCCTATCATGAAAATAACTGTATAAGAAGGATGTTAGAACGGTATGGGATGCCTCTGGTGACTCTAATCAGTTCTTTGTTATTTATTTATTTATTGTATTCAGAGTTATGTTAAAAGAAATTTAAAAAAAAAGTTTAAAAATACCACTTGCTGCAGTAATTACTACAATAAAACTGGTTACCAGGGTTGTAAATAAATGTAAATAAATGAATGAATGAACGCGCTTGTCTCGTTCAAACACGTTTGAATGAAATAACATTTTAATTTATTATGATTTACGGTGCAAACAATAACTGGGTAACCATGGTAGATTGGTAACGTTAGTTACCATGGTACAATTTTACAACTGCCATTACAAAAAAGTGTAATCCCAGTTTTTAATCTCCCACAAACCAAAAGCAACACAATTTGACATCACATCGACCAACTTTTTGTTTGTCTTTTAATTAAATGTTGTTTTCGAAATATTTTATTTATCCCTAAACTGTGCCTAGTTATGTTATTCAAAAGAGAAACGAATGTCAGTTAAATCTCGTTAACAAACGCCCATAGCACATGACTGATTTACATGCGTTGATTGACGGCCGAATGAAACCACAGAAGCGGCGCAGATAGAGGTGAGCGCGAGCGCTTCCGGGTGGCGGCTGTAAGCTGGGTGTCCCCGCATTCAGAGGTCGCTCATTGATTCTCGGCTCGGTGAGAATTTCAATTCCTCATTATCGATCTCCGCCACCTTATCATTTGATCGCAGGAAATGCATTAGGGCATGCATTGCTTTGATCTCTAAATGCAAACGACAGCCTGCAGTAGTTGTTTGTGCTTAGCTAACAAGCTAGTGTATTACGAAAAGGATTGAAGGGGAAATGAGCGCTTGTGCCCGCCTTCTGCCGGCTCACCGATCCTGAAGCCACAATGCTCTTCCGAAAATATGCCATGCAAACGCATGCATTTGATGTAGCGATGTATAACAGATTTGAATTGATAGGACTGGTGTGCTTGAGCTGCATTATATGAATGTAAATATGCTAATGCGTTTATAAATATATGCGGAAATTCTGCGTGATGTATGCCATTGAGCTGTTTGAATGAATGACTTTTGCATTGCCCAATAACTAACTCTTGGCACAAGGGCGAGCATCGTTATTTTTGATCCTAATCCCTCCTCATCGCATATGTTGAATAATGTGATTTTCTAAACCTTGTAGTTTATAGATTAAAGTTAATGTAAGTTACGTTGCCCCACATCTGACTTGTCACTTTTCTGGTGCTAGAATTAAATTCTAGTTGGCACCATAATCCAATAGTCTGTCTGCACACGTTTAATTAAGTCGGTGATTTGATTGTTTCCCACGCCCTCATACATGCATAACCACTGCAGTGCTTTCATGTGTGGGATGCTTCTCTAAAAAAAGGGAAAATTATACAGGTGTCTACTGGTGTATAAGTGGAAACTTGAGTCTTACTGGCACATTCCATGAATACACAAGACTTTGGGTGCCCCTTTTACACATTTTGTTGTGAGACCTGATAGATATGTTTGAAAAAGTATTTGGCTATCATAAAATGTAGCAGCTCATTTTAAATGCTTCATGTTTGTATCACCACTTAAAATTGTGAGACTTCCTACCTGAGAGGTCTTGACCACATAAGTATTTAAAAATTAAAATCACGTCATCATGTCAGTGTCTTTATGATGTTTAGAAAATTGTAATAGAATAATGTTATTCAAAATTATAAAAAATATGATTCTTTAAAATGAATTTAAATTGATCAAAAGCTGCAAAACAATATTTGTTCTCACATTAGCAATATTTTGTACCCTAAAAAGAATATTTTTGTCTGAGATATTTGTTTTTAGAAGTTTCCTCAATGATTATTTTCGTGTATTTTGTATTTTCTGGAGAAGACTCTTGCAGACAGTGTTTATGGTGTTGTAGACAATAAAGTACCTAAAAGGCCCCCCTGTCTGTAAGCTGCTACTGTGTCTGTAAGCTTCAGCACTCAGAAAAAACCCTTATCACCTTCATATGCGATAGACCTTACCTAAACAAATACACTTCTACACATTTCTGTGTTTGCCTTAGTGTGACCTTGACTGTTTCACCCTGTGGATTAATTGATCTGTGTCGTGTCACTACAAATAGTCTTGTAAAAAGCCATTAAGTTCTTTAGAAACTGTAGAGATAATGGAGAATAATAAAGAATAATTAAGAAAAGCTATAGAAACAAAATATACTTTTTATTTTTTTTTCTTGAAACGCTATTAAAAATGCTAGTTTGAGACCAATTGTTGTTTGGTAGTTGTTGTTTTTTTTTTTTTTTTTGTGTGTAATAAAATTACAAAATCTGAATAAAATTGTTAATTTTGAATAATTGTTTTATAATGAATAATTTTACAATTTTCTAAATTTCACATATGTTATATATGTTTAATTTTTTTTCAATTCTTCCAATTTTTTTTCTCCTTTTTTTAAATGCTCACCAAGGCTTAACAAACAATTCTTCTTATTATCAATATTGGATCATAATATGCTGCTTGATATTTTTTTGTAGAAACTGTGACACATTTTACATTACTATCCTTTTTGCTAAATTGAATGTATCTTTAAGTATTAATTTCTTTAAAAAATTGTATTGATATTTACTCTATGAAGATGTGAGGACTTAGTGACTTAACGCCCAGTTAACAGTCACCCACTTGTGTGAACTCAACTGTGAGCATATGTGTGTCACCTTGGAGGTGGGTAAACAACTGCGCTGCAGTGACTGGGGCAGAGTGGAGCATTATGGGATAGGTCAGCCGGCTCACTTTTTTTTTTCCCTCTCTCTATCTCTCTCCCTCACATGTAGGAGGAGGGTCGTTCCGACTGCACAGCTCCTCCTTGTGTCTCCGATGGCGAGTCTTCTGCGTGTGGTAGCCACCAGCTGTTCCAGCCCCCTGTTCTCCGGGCTGGCCTGTGCTAAGAGTGTCCGGACGGTGAAAACACCATGTGTGTGGTTCTTTAGGACCCATCAAGCCCTCTCTCGCCTCGCAAGTCCAGGTAACGTGCTGGAATATTGAGTTGTTATATAACGCATTTAGTTTCAGACATTCTGTTTTAGTAATCGGGCGACTTGAGGTGGTTGAGGACATTAAATCATTTTTGATGTGTCCCCCCCCAGTATTTATTGAAAGACCTTGAGTATGGTTCGCTTATGCATAAACAAGTTGTTTTAGCTCAGCAAATTTTGTTTTAAAGGGGTCATATGATGCGATTTCATTTTTTCCTTTCTCTTTGGAGTGTTACAAGCTCTTGGTGCATAAAGAAGATCTGTAAAGTTGTAAAGACTAAAGTCTCAAATCCAAAGAGATATTCTTTATAAAAGTTAAGAGTTAGCCACACCTACCTAAAACGGCTCGTTCGAACACGCCCCCACATATCTACCACACTATGTGGGAAGATTTGCATAACACCGCCCAAATGTTCACACAAAGAAAGAAGGAGTAACTTTTATTCTCGCTGTAGTATTAAACCATATAAAACGCCGCCATGTCATGGAGACACTGTGTGGTTTGCTGCGAAAGAAAAAGTACTTTGTTTGGCCTTCCAAAAGAGGACGATATCCGCTTCATCATGCCTAGAGCTGATCCGTGCTGGTAGCTGAGGAAATACATCAACTTCGCGCTGTGGATCGCCGGATCGGCTTTCACCATGGACAAAGCGGAGTCCAGCCCGCCTCAGCTCACTCTATACCGGCCTCAGCGCACGCTAAGCCGGGGCTTCCCCTCACGCTAGGCCGCTGTGTTTTTCGTTGTGAAAGCAAAACTACTTTGTTTGGTCTTCCAAAAGAGGACGATACCCGCTTCGTCATGCCTAGAGCTGATCTGTGCTGGTCGCTGAGGGAATAC
>NW_015625572.1:75726-105743 GCF_001515625.1 Sinocyclocheilus rhinocerous
TAACATTTCTGTCTCATGCTTGAGGTATTCGGCCAATCACAACGCACTGGATAGCTGGCCAATCACAGCACACCTCGCTTTTTCAGACCGATGAGTTTTGTAAAAATCGACGCGTTTCAAAAAGGCGGGGCATAGAGGAGAAACAATAATGTACAGTATGTGGAAAATAATGTGTTTTTTTAACTTTAAACCGCATAAACACATTTCATTACACCAAATATACAAAATAATGTTCTTTTTAGCAGCATCATATGACCCGTTTAAAGTATGACAAAAGTGAATGAAACATTCCCAAACTTCTTTCTACTATTCTCCTAATATTTCTGTAGCAGTCCATGTGCAGTGACTCTCAAGGTCAGTGTGCCCCTCCCTTGCTTGTTCTGTCACTATTACCTGCATTGAAGGTCTCAGGATATGAATGAGTGTACTGTAAGTGACCTGTGTAGCGTACTGGCTGCTTGGGTACAGCGTTTGTTGGAGACCTGCCATTAATTGCAGATGTTTTTTTTTTGAGAGGGGGAAGAATGGTAATGACAGCTGAGGCAGGTTATTTCTGGCACCGTGTCAGCTGAGGAACCAGGACTGTGGCACAGCTCGTGCGGGAGAATGCCTGCTGGGAAAAGAAACACATGTCTATGGTGACTGCCAGCATTCAGTTTGGTTATAAGGGGTTTGTGGGCCTCAGATATACGCTTTGTTTCCATTTACATCTGGAAGTACAAAAAAAGCAATTAAATATACTTAGTAATTATTTTAGTTTCATTTATGTATTTATTTATTGGCACAGTACCATTCAAAAGTTTATGGTCGGTATGATATTTTCTAAATTCTTTTGAAAGAAGTCTCTTATGTTCACCGAGGCTACATTTGATCAAAAATACAATAAAAGCAGTAATATTGTGAAACATAATTACAATGTAAAATAACTGTTTCCTATTTTATTATTTTTAAAAAAATGTAATTTATTCCAGTGATGGCAAAGCTGAATTTTCAGCAGCCATTGCTCCAGTCTTCAGTGTCACATGACCCTTCAGAAATCATTCTAATATGTTACAAAAGATTTCGAAATGTCATTACTGTCAGTTTTGATCAGTTTAATAATTACAATGTAAAATAACTGTTTCCTATTTTATTATTTTTTTAAAATTTTATTTATTCCAGTGATGGCAAAGCTGAATTTTCAGCAGCCATTGCTCCAGTCTTCAGTGTCACATGACCCTTCAGAAATCATTCTAATATGTTACAAAAGATTTCTAAATGTCATTACTGTCAGTTTTGATCAGTTTAATGTCTCCTGAATAAAAGTATCTACCGGTATATATGTTTTTCATTTAAGTAAAATCTTACTGAGCCCAGACTTTTGAACAGTAGTGTGTATTTTAAGTTCTTTATGAAGTATGTGTAATTATTATAAAGCTGGTCAGATTTGACATTGGCATGCTCATGTCATAAAATAGTCACATGTTTTCAACCACAACAAAAAAGTTCATTGCCCTTGCATATGCCAGAAAGCAAAACTGATTTAAGTTGTCCTGTTAAGTTTTTAATCAAATAGTTTTAATTACTCCATGTAAAACTTGAACTTGGTGGCATAAAGTGGCCTCAAACATATTTGAACGCTTATGCTACCATAAATTTAATTGCATTTGATACAAAATATCAAAGTAATGCAGGTTTCCAAGAGAGCAAAAGAAAATCATCAACTTAATGCCATTTTTGTAACAGTAAATGCCACTGGTCTGTATTGGTTTGATATCTAATGCAGTGACATTCATTTATTTTTCAGCCATATTTGCATATGGTTGAAGTGTCCAAATACTTTTTGAGTCGCCTTTGCTGTCAGTGGCCCAGTTTAACAGCCTCCAGGTCCAGTCTATGATTCACGTGAGCTTGTGTTGTTGTTATATATAAATCAGGCCTGTGGTGGAATTTTCCACAAGCGACCTCCTGCTACCAATAGCAGAACTTGACTTGGATGACTTCTTGATGCATATTCAGCCTGTCTAAACCACATGTTGTTTGCACATCTTTTACAGACCAAAGCACACAAAATGAAGCTGTGCATAAAAATTCTACTTGATTTACTTTATTATTACACATCCTAAAACCCAGCCGTGCTCTGTTTTATAGCTTGAATTCTCAGTTATATTTTTGAAATTATGACTGCAGAATTGGAGCTGTTCCAATTCTACAAAGACTTGCTTTACTGTAAAACCACAAGTCTTACAGAGACCTCATGGATCTACAGTCGATTACAAAGGTCTCAAAGATTTAACAAATTTTTTTTTGAACCACCCATTGATCTTTTATGAACTGCTTCACCAGTTGTTAGTCTGACTCATCTTTATTGTACTGCTTTTCTCTTTGACCTATCTTTGAGTTCAGAATGGAGAATCTGCACAGTTAGAAATGGTCTAAAGCGATATTGGCCATGAGAGCAGCCTGAGATCAGCTTTTCACACTTCAATTTGTTTCTGTGGTACTAGGTTCTCTAAACAGAAAGTTTGTCTGAGGATTGAGTCAAATTTCATGTTGCCGAATAAAAAGATGAACATTTTAAAGATATAAAGAATCGCAATATGAGTTGTTGTAATTTTAAAATAAAAAGATCTAATTTTCAGACATTAAATATTAGTAGTTTAGTACTATTTTTTAATCTAAAGAATTTGTAATTATTTTGTAGCATATAAAATTACAATTTAATAATGAAAAATAATCTAAAGTGTTCTTACATAACACAATTATAATACAATGTAAAGATTTTTTATTTTGTTTAAAAAAATAAGCTATAATAATTATATAGTATATAATGTGTGAAATTGAATGTGTAAAAATACTTTAATACTTTATTTTAAAACAACATGTAAAAATAGAGTAAAATACTTTAGATTTAAAACTACTAAAATCTAATGACTCTTGTATGATTGTATGATAATTGTTAGAATGAAATATAACATTTAAGTATATCAATATAATAAAATGGCATTTATTTATAATGATTTTATATTATAATTAAAATAAAATGTGAATATTTATGCTTATTGTTTCTAACAATTTAATTACTAAGCTAAGTTGTCTTAAACATGAACTCAGAAACCTGCATTTCTCATAGTACCTCGAGAAAACTATTCGTTATCATTCCCATTAATCTCAATGGCATTTGCTCTGCTGGTGCAGGACCCACCTTTTGAACTTTTGCATTTGACATGCACACTTAGGCCCAATCCTAATTCTATTTTATACCCCTTTCCCTGAAAGAATTGGAAAAAGAACCGAAAATATTCCCCTAAGAATTGAGACACCACTACTATACGTCACACATCATCATACGTTGTCTAGCTCCTACAATACACACACCTATAGTGGTGTGCTGGTGTGCATTAGAGCCTTTAATTACCGTTCTATATTAATGTGCTGCTTACTGACAGACACACACACACACACACACACGCACACATATACCGGAGATCGCACAGCTCACACATCCAGGAGAAAAGAAACTCGTCAACGCTGCCCCACCACTTTTATTAATAACAGTTTAAATACTGAATCGCTACATTATATTTTCCAGCAACGAAAGGATAAAATCGCTGTTTTTGAAGTAAACTCACTCTAAAAAGAGAAACGCACAGACGCGCATACACGCAACTTTCATCTCTCTCTCTCTCTCTTTCTCTCTCGAATTGGCGATATTTGAGAAAAGGGTTTAGCGATTTCTAATTATTGGATCGCCCTGATCAGACATGAAAATATGTTGTGGCACTATCGTGCTGTCTGTAATGATATGACGTTAGCCGACTTTAGCGATTTTTTGCAAACATTTCTTTGAGTAACAGGACCGTAAATATGAACTCACGATTGAATGTAACATAAAACAAATGGATTACTTTTCGTTAAAATCTTTATTAATGCCAAAAATGCTTACATTTATGTCTTTTTGTTCGCTCGTTTGTTTGAAGTGTGGTCCCGAAAAATCTTCGTTTGAAGGGCTATCTGGCCCTTCCCCTACCCCTACTACTCCAACCAAAAGAGAATCGAGACACCCCTACCCCTTCACATGAACGCGCGAAACGGAGGGGTAGGGAAAAGGGGAAGGGCTAAGGCATAGAATTGGGATTGGGCCTTAGTAATAAGTTCCTCTCCAGGCTCTGCTTGATTCTGGGATTCCTTGTTTTTTTTTGCAGGCATTCCATACAAACAGCTAACTGTCGGCATTCCCAAGGAAATCTTTCAGAATGAGCGTCGCGTGGCCATCTCTCCAGCTGGAGTGGAAGCTCTCATCAAGCAGGGCTTTAATGTGGTGGTGGAGTCTGGCGCTGGAGAATCTGCCAAGTTCTCCGATGACATGTATACAAAGGCAGGAGCCACCATCAGGGACGTCAAAGATGTCTTTGCATCTGATGTTCTGCTTAAGGTACTGTTAGATTCATTCATTTTACCTTCACTTGGCTGAGTCTTCATCAGCTCTCATCTCTCCGGCCATTCGCTACAGGTGCGTGCCCCCATGTTGAACTCCGCTCTGGGAGTTCATGAGGCTGACCTCATGAGTGAAGGAGCCACCCTCGTCAGTTTCATCTATCCTGCTCAGAACCCTGAGCTGATGGACCAGTTGTCCCAACGCAAAGCCACCGTCCTGGCCATGGACCAGGTGCCCCGTGTTACTATTGCTCAGGGTTATGACGCCCTCAGCTCCATGGCCAACATTGCTGGGTAAGTCCATCTAAAGCAAAAAAATGCATAAGGCTAGCCAACCTATTTTTTGAAATGATACAAAGCATTTTGTATCAATGTATGAATGTTTTTATAATTCAGTAATTGAATTACATTTTTTTAAATATATTGTTATATAATGACAATAATACTAATATTAACAATAGTACTTATTATCATTTTTTAAGTCAATACACTACAGCAGTGGTCGCCAACCCGCCGATCGTGATCGACTGGTAGATGTTTTTCACTGTCCCAGTAGATCCCGAAAAACCCTCAGTAAAATAAGTACAAAAAAGCATTACATTTATGGGGTTATATTAATGTATCACTGAAGGGAACTGTCTTGAGAAAAGTTTCGATGGCAATGGCATTTTCTTCTCCGTATAAAGCGCAACTCTGCTTTGTTTACAGCGATAAACAAGGAAACGCTATATTGCGGTCGGTTCATAAGCACTGTTGCCAAGTCCGCAGTGTTCCCGCGGAATTGGGCTACTTTAACACTGTTGCCGCGGGTTGTTGTTCATGTCCGCGGGTTGAAGCGACCCCAATAACGTGATATTTAGTCCCTGGAATGTGAATTTTACTCGAAGATCCCCGCCGAAAAACGTGTATTTTACCCCCGGAATGCGATTTTTACAGGGAACCCAACTCGAAACGTGATTGGACTAGTTTTATTGCGAAAGCCTGGCAACCCTGTTCATAGGCGCCACCTGCTGTCAGGCAAAACCATTGTTTTTGCACTGGTCAGTTTAGAGATTTTTGGGCAATGTTGATTCCATAACATGCCTTCTTTCAGACTAGTGGAAATAAAACACTCAAAATAAACATTTAAGTGTTTATTTCATTACACTTTATCTATTTACATATGAGACCCTAGACCACAAAACCAGTCATAAGGGTCAATTTTTCGAAATGTAATTGAATAAATATGCTTTCCATTGATGTATGGTTTGTTACCCCAGCGACTTAAGACTGGTTTTGTGGACCAGGGTCACATATGTAGATTTCAATTACAATGCATTGCTTTAAAGGCAGTTTTTTACTTTACTTTACTTTACTTTACTTTAGAAAAAGATCCAAAATCCAAATCCCCGCTGTAAACCTTTAGCTCTAATATGTTAACAAAATGAAACAAGAATTTTGAATTTTAAGATTTCTGTTCTGGAAATGTGTGCAAAGTGCAAACTAGTGCATTTTAAAAAAAATTTATTCGTTCCTCATTTGCATATTTAAATGTATAACATGTCAGAACTTGGAATACAAAATGAAATGTCCTGTAATTAATTGAAAAAGTATAGTGATGTATATTAGTTTAAAAAAATTACCCTATTCACCTGTGGTGTCTTGCCTAAATGTATTTTATATATATATTTTTTTTTATTTATTAGTATTTTTATTATTATTATTTTTTTAGTGGGAGATACTAGACAAATAGACTTCACAGGCCAATCTTCTGTGACCCGTTAACCGAAATCTTGAATTAGTATCAACAGATGTGATATTTGTGGCCAGCGTAAAGTGTCTTAATTCCTGCCTCATCAGCAGCTGTGACTGATGCGTGTCTGTTTTTCTTGGCAGCTATAAAGCCGTGGTCCTGGCAGCCAACAACTTTGGCCGCTTCTTTACTGGTCAGATCACAGCCGCAGGGAAGGTCCCTCCTGCTAAGGTAGAGTTGGCTTAACCGCACGCATGTCCTGAGTGGTTTTTATTTTTATTTGAGTGGAGTTTGCTTGTTTCATTGCCGTACACTTCTCACATTAGGTCTTGGATGAAGATATTAGCACTGTTCATATTTTCCCAAGTTCGATTTTTCTGTTTATTTCAGAGTTTGAATTCTAAAAAGGCTGTTCATATTGGCAGGTGTTGATCATTGGAGGTGGAGTGGCTGGGTTGGGGAAGGTTCCTCCTGCTAAGGTATGCTTGGCATAACCACACACACGCGTCCGGAGTGTTTTTTATTTGAGCTTGCTTGATTCATTGCCGTACACTTCTCACATTAGGTCTTGGATGAAGATATTAGCACTGTTCATACTTACCCAAATTAGATTTTTCTGTTTATTTCAGAGTTTGAATTTTAAAAAGGCTGTTCTTATTGGCAGGTGTTGATAATTGGAGGTGGAGTGGCTGGGTTGGCCGCTGCTGGCTCTGCCCGTGCTATGGGTGCCATTGTCAGGGGATTTGACACCAGGTAAAAAGCCATATAGCTTATAGTTACTCAAGCTAGTTTTTTTTTTTTTAATTAATACTTTTATTCTGAAAGGATGCATTAAATTGAAATGAACAGTGACAGTAGAGACTGTTTTGAACTTTATTTATCAAAAAATCCTAAAACAATGTATCATGGTATCCATAAAAATATTAAGCATCACAAATGTTTTCAACATTATTGATAATAAGAAATGTTTCTTGAGCACCAGATCAGCATATTAAAATGATTACTGAAAGATCATGTGACACTGAAGACTAATGTTTTGAGTAATGGCTGCTGAAAATTCAGCTGTGCCATCACAGGTTTGTTTGATTGGATTCTCTTTGTCAACTTTCAGGACTCGTGTGAAAATCCAATGATCTTTTGGGTTATATTTATGCAAAAATATAGAAAATTCTAAAGGGTTCACAAACTTTCAAGCAGCACTGTGTGTGTGTGTGTGTGTATATATATATATATATATATATATTTTAATGTCATATCAAGTTTCCATTTTCTTTCCTTTTCTGAACCTTCTGTAGGTCCAATTAACATGAAATGTGGCATGTGTCATCAAACTCGAGGACACCAAGACAGTCTGATTACAGATGTTATTAATCAGTTTGTGGTGCTGGGGGGGCGCTATAACTTATCCTCAGAACCATGTTGCTTTGTGTTCATAGTTTGCCACCACAACAACTTTTATCACAATTGCCAAATGTGAATTATAACATTTGCTCCTTTTTTCCAGTCTTTGGCCCTGATGATTCTCGCTTGCAACTAAGCTCTCTGTGTATCCTCCTCCCCCCCCCCTCTTTTTAAATCTGACAGATGTTCTGTTATTTCCGTCAATATTTATAAATTTGAGTTTTGAGTCACCGTTCTGCTTTAGTTTAGACTTATGATGTTTGTTTTATCTGAAAGTCTTTTTTTCACTTTTCCAAAAACAAGAACATAAAAACGGATTGTGCAAGAAAACAGTGACGTCATTGCTAATCCTGCCAAAATGGTTTGAAATGTACGGATTTTAAAAAGCTTCATTTTACTATGATTTAATGACTTTGATCTTACAGCATGAGCCAAGTTTGGTGTATTTAGTTAGAATCCACATACTTTCTGTGCTTTGGATCATAAAACTTGAAACTATCTGCTTGCGTGATTCCATCAGCGTCAGTTCCAGCAAGCTTCCTCTCGGTGGCAGTGTTGCATTAGTCATGGAGTCTTGTCCTCTTCTTCCAGAGCCGCTGCACTGGAGCAGTTCAAGTCCCTGGGTGCCGAACCCCTGGAGGTGGATATGAAGGAGTCAGGAGAAGGCCAGGGCGGTTACGCTAAGGAGATGTCCAAAGAGTTTATCGAGGCAGAGATGAAGCTGTTTGCCAAGCAGTGTTTGGATGTTGACATCATTATCACTACTGCGCTTATTCCCGGTACGCACACCTGCAGCCTTCACCTTTCCATCTTTTTACCATCACATACCCTCTTTGGCATGTACTCTTGCAGATAAGTGATGTGGTGTTTGCACATGCTCTTATTTTTCCATCACTTGACTTTTAAAGGAAGAGTTCAGCCAGAAATGTAGATTTTTCTCTTTATGTGTTGTTAAACCTGTATGCTGTAATTTTTTTCCTGTGAAATACACAAAATAATCTTTTTTTTCTTAGGCTGTCAAGTTCCGAGGGCCCAAAAAGCAGCATACAATAGTCGATATGTCTCTATAGTTATATTCCAAGCCTTCTGAAGATGTGTGAAAACTTTATTTTCTATTAAATTTTCTAACCTTCACCTTTTGCTGTTGCTCTCCAATAAAATGTCTTGGCATTTGTTATTGATGTCCAACCTGCATCATAGACGCTACATTTGGTTTGAAGGGTAAATAACTGCTGGCAATATAGGATTTTAATAAAGGTTGGCTGTTTATTTATTTATTTTTTAATCGGTGTAACAATACTGGAGAAAACAGAGAAAAGGGCTGTGGTGAAAAAAAGGTAGGCTCGATCAGACTATCCTTGAGCGAGGATACAAAAATGTGCAAGTGTGATCTGTAGTTTTCACAAAAGTCCTAAAGCTGTTGAAAAACACTTGCTGACAAATTATGATTAAGTTCCTTTTGTTGCGTTTCATGGAAAATTAATGGCATTTTGGTTTAGAATGACTTGAGGGTGAGTAAATGTCAATTTCAAGTTTTGGTATTCACTATTCTTTTAACTGTGATCCTGGTTTATCTTAAGATCCTTATGTTAATACTTGTATGACTATCGTTGGCATTTTAAAAGAGAAACCGTTTACCCGGCATAACTAATTATGTACAGCATAATTACCAATTTAACAGCTCTGTGGCTGCAGATGTGCTTCATGTTTATTCGAAGCATGTTTTGTCTTAATCTCCATGACTGAGAGCTAATAAAAATCAGGTGTCTATAACAGAGAATGTTTATGAAGTTTCCTGAGTGCTATAAGAGTTGCTTTTGGGTCGCTCTTGCTTTAGATTGGCTGAGAGTTTGTGTTGCTTGTTCAATACCGCTGGCATTTGAAGTCAGTTCCTGTGACTTTTGCATGCTTGTGCACACTCCTGGTGTCACTCCAATGTTATTTTATTTCCATCCCTGAAGCCATGGAGCCACCAGTTGGACTTTTAGTACTTCGAAACTACATACCTGGCAGTATTTAGCACGCTCAGATTGGTAAAATGCATGCGATCTGTTCCACTTTTATCGGAATACCATTTTCTTTTAAAACCAACAAGCCGCAAAGCAGCTTATCAGTATATTAGGTTGCACGCATAAAAGGCACATCAGAGGAGTCTTATTAAATGCATATCAGTCATGGTTTTGGTTTACCAGTCTCACTGTGCTGAAATTATTATGCAGGTCGGAAGGCCCCTGTGCTGATTACTAAGGAAATGGTGGAGACCATGAAAGATGGTTCAGTGGTGGTAGACCTGGCTGCAGAAGCTGGGGGCAACATCGAGACCACGGTTCCTGGAGAACTCTCCGTTCACAAAGTGAGTACACTGCAACAGAACAACAACTTGGGGGTCTTACATGAGCTTCATGTGTTTTTCAGGAACGTTAATGGGTTAGTAAGGTATTTTTATTATTTTTTTAAAATGTAGTTTAATTCAGAATTAATGCATTAAATTAATCAAGTGACATGAAGTTCAAATTTTAAAGAATCTGAATGTTGATCATTTCTAAAAAAAAAGTCTATTTCAAATAAATGCTGTTCTTTAAAACATTCTCATTTACTCTACATTTATGCATTTGGCAGACTTTTTTGTCCAAAGCAGCTTGCATTTAAAGTATACATTTCATCAGTTCATGCATTCCCTAGGAATCGAAACCATGATCTTAGCATTGTTAGAGCCATGTTTTACTGTTTGAGCTACAGGAATGGAAGCTTTCTATTCATCAAAGAATTCTGGAAAAAAATGCATCACGGTTACTTCAAAATTATTAAGCAGCACAACTCTTTTCAACATTGATAATAATAAGAAAAGTTCCTTGAGTAGCAATTCAGCATATTAGAGTGATTACTGAAGGATGATGTGACACTGAAGACTGGAGTAATGGGAATAAAGATATAAAGATATATTACAATAGAAAACTCTTATTGTAATAATATTTTTACAATTACTGTTTTATTGTGTTTATTAATGCAGTATATAGTATAAATAAATAAATGCAGCCTTGGTGAACATAAGTACGGTGCCCGTAAGGTGACATGTTTGGTTCACTTAGTTTTGTCGTGGCCACGACATAACTCGTGTGAACGTGATAATATGTCATGGCCACGAGATATTAATTTGTGGGAATGTCATATTAACTCGTGGGAACGTGATATTATGTCGTGGCCACGAGATCATTTTGTCGAGGTAACGACATCTTTATGTCATGGCCTCGAGATGCTATGTTGAAGGAACCACATCCATTTCTCGTGGCCACAACTTATGTTGAGGGAACGACATATTTTTCTCGTGGCCACGAGTTTAATGCGTAAACAAACCTGCGTGACCATAGCAACCCGGGATTATCAAAAATGGATAAAACATTTTTATTAACATTAAACATTTAATTTAATATTTGTATATTATTATTATTATTATTACATTAACTTATTAGGGCTATATTATTATATTTATTGTTATATATGCTTATTTCCCCTTTCAATTTGTGTATCGCTTTACCTAGTTAACGTTTTGTATAATTATGCTAGCATTTGCTAGTCTACCATATATTTTGTAAATAAACGCCTGACAATTATGCCAATAAAGTTTTGACTTTATGATTGTATTTATGGCCATGTGTGATGATAAATGAGCGTGTTGTGTTTTCGTTTACAAATGAAACTACGTGCAAGATTAATTCCTCAACAAAACACTATAGTAGCCTATTTATAATTATGGTCTATTAGCCGAAATAAAATGAAATATATGTTCAATTTAAACTGCGTTCCAGCAAAAAATCCATTCAGCATAATCAAAGCTTTATTGGCATGTCGAGCATTTACAGTAGGCTATTATTTACAAAAGTATTCCGGACGTTAAGTAAAGAGATCGAAATGAAGGGAAAAAATTAATATAAACGAATATAAAAATATAACCAATAATAATATGCTAATAATAATATACAAATATTATGGGGAAAAGACGATCAGTTAAAATGGATACAGATGTTTTCTTGTAGGCCTTTTTTATATTGTGCACTTTATATAACATTTATTCATGATAAACTTCAATTGAATGCTGACTATTGCACGTAATACAGTCCGGTAACCAAGGCCTATGGCTAATATAATAATTTAATAATGTAGTAATTTCTATAATAAATAATATAATAATTTCTTAATTCAAAATAAAATATTAATGAATCCATCTCTGATAATCCGGGGTTGCTATGGTCACGCATGTTTGTTTACGCATTAAACTCATGGCCACGACATAAGGATGTCGTTACCTCGACAAAATGGTCTCGTGGCCACGACATAATATCACGTTCCCACGAGTTAATATGACGTTCCCTCAAATTAATATCTCGTGGCCACAACATATTATCACGTTCCCACGAGTTAATATGACGTTTCCTCAAATTAATATCTCGTGGCCACGACAAAACTAAGTGAACCGAACATGTCACCTTACGGGCACCGTACATAAGAGACTCCTTTAAAAAAAAAAAAATATCGTACCACACGGAATCTTTTTAGTATTGGTGTATATTATTAGGGTGGGAAATATGGCAAAAATATCATATCACAATTTTTTTTTTTTTTTAAATATCACGATTTTATCACAATTTTTTGTCATGTTGTTTATACTATTTTGTCTGAGCATTACAGCCAAACTAATTTCCCTATTATAAAGACAAAGCCTTTCAAGGTATAACAAAATATAAAAAAAGAATGGCCAAAAATTTAGGCCAAAGATCTTAAAAAATAAGAACAAATATACACATTACAAATACACATAATATACAAATAAAACAAACAGTGTTTTATTTTCAGGTACGATAGGTGTATTTAGCAGGAGCATTCAAGAAATTGAATGAACAAAAAACCAATAAAACACTATATAGATTGATTCCTCTTAAAGCAACTGTATTAAAGTTTTTCAGTCAAGAGTATTGATTAGATTTTTCTCTTTGTTTTCTTGTTTTATTAACATTAAAGGAATGGTTCACCCAAAAATAAAAAAATCTCTCATCTGTCTGTCAATTCTGTCATAGTGTTTTATTTTTATACCATCATTTACTCACTCAAAAGTTGTTTTAAACCTGAATGAGTTTCTTTCTTCTGCTGAACATAAAAGTTATTTTGAAGAACGTGGAAAAACCAAACAGTTGCTGGTCCACAGCGACTTACATAGTATTTTTTACTACTATTAAATTCAGTGTGGACCAGCAACTGTTTGGTTTACCCATATTCTTCAAAATATCTTCTTTTGTGTTCAGCACAAGAAATAAATTAATACAGGTGTGGGACAGCATGTGAATGAGTAAATAATGACAGAAATTAAATTTTAGGATGAACTATCCCTTTAATGACAGTCGGCAGCATGTTTAGTAAATGTAAACCTTGTGTGTTTTGACAGTATTAGCGCAAATGATAACTTGGTTCAGAAATCAGGCACTGTTTGACAGACTTTTTATGCGCTCAGAAAACGCACACGTCAGAACAGCACGTGAATGAAACATTTAACTGGCAAGGTTTTAAAGCAAATATGCAAATAATGTACTTTTGTGACTGCACATAAGTGCAGTGTCCTGTAAGTGTAACTCTACTGCTAACACTGAATGTATGTCGCGTTGTACAGTATATTGCGCCAGAACTGCAGCTGATAGAATGTGCGCTGTAGCACGATACTACGATATTTCTTCAAAAGCAGATCGTGGAGACATTTATATCGGCCACGATCAAAAATCGTCATATCGCACACCCCTAGTGTATACTTCTTATTTCATTAAATGTATTTCTGTACTTTCCTATAGGGTGTGATCCACGTTGGCTATTCTGATCTTCCCAGTCGCCTCCCGACTCAGGCCAGCACATTATACTCTAACAACATCATCAAACTCATCCGAGCCATCAGCCCGGACAAGGAAGTTTTTCACTTTGACATCAAAAACGAGTTTGATTACGGCACAATGGACCATGTCATCCGCGGTTCAATCGTTATGCAGGTAAACCTTTTTTTTTTTTTTTATAGCTACTGGAGGACATATAAACACTCTTAATTTTGTTACATGTTATAGGCCACATCCTAAATCAGTAACCTTTCTTTCAATTATATACAAAATTTGACACTCAAACATCTAGCAAAATCATGTTTTTTTTAGTTGAAATTGCATCTGTGGGAGCCACAGCTGTCCCAGGGCAACATATCTCACTTTAAGATTTGACATTTACTGATATAAGGAAAAATTGTGTGAATATTGTGTGAGTAACACATGAATAATTATTATTATTATTATTATTAGCATCCATTTATTTTTAATTGAATTGAGCAAATTTAATCAATTTTGTTATACCAAAATACTGGTGAAATAAGCATCAAAATTGTTTCTGGACTTGTCGTGCGTGTGTTCTCCATGGATACACTAAAGTTGAACAAATACAAAAATGTGTCCGGCATAAGATGATGTTTAATCCAGTCTGGCTGTTGACCTAAAATGGGTTTGACAGCCCTGAGCTAAAGGATGTGAGCAGTTTGAAATTTATGACCCAATATCTCTCTGGCGCTCATTTAGCTTTCAAGGAGTTGAGTTGTGGTTTTATTTGAATTCTGGCTGTCACTCTCTCTGTCTGTCTGCAGGACGGAAAAGTGCTTTTCCCTGCACCACAGCCTAACAGCGTTCCAGTGGCGGCACCTCCAAAACAAAAGACAATCCAGGAGCTGGCGAAGGAAAAGGCAGCTTCCATCTCACCCTTCAGAGCCACTCTGAACACGGCTGGGATGTACACCGGAGGTAAATCACAGTCCGGCTGCCCTTCCTGCCTTCCTCTTCCCACCGGATCTCTCCGGGTCCCTCCTGGGGTTAATATGAAAGCGGTTCCCTGTGTGTTTTAAGAGGAAGAGACCGCTGTATTGGTGGTCTCTGACACTGAACTATGTTAATAAGGTTTTCGTGTAAGTTTAAAACGGCCCCCTTTATTGCCTTTGAGATTAATCCGATTTTTATTTTCTTCCTTTTATCCACTTAACAGTCTGCATTGCTCAGAAATCCCCAAAATAGCAGCTCCCCTGTTTGGCCGCTTTGTCCCAAGATGTGATTAGACTCCAAAGCCCCGCTAAACTAAACGGCACACAAATGAATTCTATTGGTTGCAGACGCCTGAGGATCACTTGTGTGAGGAGAGGCAACTTTGGCTTCACATCAAAGCGCTCACTTCCTCACTCAGACAAGCCGCAAATACAACTCGCACGTAAATAAACACCGGCTGATAAACAAACATGCAAATGAGATTTTCCTGTCCTTTCATGGTTTTCCTGTATCTGTATGAGCTTAGGTACAGGGAATCCTGACTTGCTCGGAAGGCCAAAATCGCTACCTTTTTAAAAATCACACGATTGGTCACATAATTGAGGAGCAAGCTGTTTTATTTTCCACATCACCTTGGCCCGTTCTGGCATCTGAATGCCAGGAACCTGGGATGGTTGTGTTGCTCCTTCCCTCCTGCTGTGTAGAGGTTTCCTTACCCACATGGCCAATGGCTGGTCTGTGAGTTGGCAATACCAAATTGGCAATACCTATTATTAATACCACTGGAAATAATAATAATAATAATTTTATTCATTTATTTATGTATATCACACACGCCAGTAGATTTAATTAATATCATCATCATCATCATCATTTTATATAAATATATAATATATAAATATAATATTGAAAAAATATAATAAATATATAATTATTAATTTGTATTTATTTATAACTATGAATATAACTATAATATCAGTATTTGTTGTTGTTGTTATAATTATGAAATCGTATATATTTTCCAAAAAGTAGTTATGGGAAGTTTTTTCCAGCTTAATACACTTATTTTTAACTTTAAAGTTTTAAAATTGAATGAAGCAGACAACAAATGTACCCTATATTAGAGTTGAGGTGGCAAGTATACATGACCCACAGCAGTGTTGATGTTTTGAGAGGATTATGGGATGTATAAACTGGACACATTGCCCCTGGCACTCGGCTGATTTGTCGTAGCAGTCAAAATTACCTTAACTGAAAAACAAACCTATAATGTTTGACATCTTGTTATTTCTACTCAGGTCTGGCTTCAGCCATCGGTCTTGGGATATGTGCTCCCAATGCTGCTTTCCCTCAGATGGTTACAACCTTTGGCCTGGCGGGAATCGTGGGATACCACACCGTATGGGGCGTCACTCCTGCTCTTCACTCCCCGCTTATGTCTGTCACAAATGCTATTTCTGGTAAGTTAGTAAATCAAGTGCACAACCAAAGGGAAAGTATTTGCTAATATATAATTTGCTTAGTAATTGCTAACCTGAATTCCTTTTTCTTTATCATATTATGTATGTAAATTTACTGAGAAACTGTTGATGGAGGTGGAGAAACTATTGAAATTTCTGATATTAAATTTTGAAATGTCACAGGATCTCAGTTTATCTCAAGCACAGGTCATCAAAGTGCTTTTTCTTAATCTGAGTTTGCCCTTTAGCTACGGAGGGCTCTCAACTGTGTGTGAATTACCCATTTGCTTTAATGGGCAGAAAATGTCACCTAATTTTTTTTTTTTCCTCCCACCCTTGAGTTAGTGTCTGCGATGGGCCGATGTAGCCCACCCGTTAAGTGGCGAATTCAGCTCTTCATTAGTCTAAACTTAAGGGCCCAGGGTTCAGCACTGTTCAGAAGGCCACGCCATCATCAGCCAGGCAGATCAAGGATGCTTCTGTGCTTCGTTAAGCTTTTATTCATTTCTCCCAGTGGGCTGAGAAACCAGGAAAGGTTTCATTGTTTTTAACACCACCAAGTCCTTGGTGGTCTGCATTAAAGAGTCCTTTGTCAAGAGAGCTATAAACTTCACATCAAGAGTGTGGGGAATCAACTGAAGCAATTAGTTTCCCTCGACCTACTGCACACTTCCTGTGAATTACTTTATTAGTCTTGTAGAGACAGTCTCTTGCTTTTCTTTGTCATATTTGCGTATGAGGTGTTACATATTTGACACTTATTGAACTGTGTCTTTCACAGGCCTGGAAATGTAAGCAAGTTGGAATTCGCTTATTTCGGTGCCAAAAGTAATGAAGCTCTCACAAAAGTGCCTGAGACGTTAAGCCACTAATGTGGAATTTCTCATTCTTGTTGAAAGTGTGGGAGAACTTTTCCAGAAGCATAAAGTTACTCCTGGTGGAGTAGAGTTCCTCTCTTGCTCTTTAATCTACCTGAAACTGGTGAATCAGAATGACTCCACATCGCTTGATATGAACGTTTGGACATCACCCGATCCAAGGAATCTTTTCTGATGAACTTAAGCTATTAGATATTGGTTTTGGGTCCATTTTGGTGACGTGTTGGTGACCTAATGGATGTGTCATTGCTTAAAAGAGCCGTGCTTTCCAAACACCTCATCGCATTATTCTCCATGATCACAGAAAGTCAGAAATATTATCCAGCCATTAGAACAACAGCAATCCATTTGTGGATTTTGAGCAGACTCCAGCATCTTTCATATTCATCCAAGGGTTTTATTTTACAGATATCCAGGCCTTTGCATGTCTGGGTGTGTGTGTGGCGGTTCGTGCCTGTGTAGGTTTACAAATCGTCTGTTGCATTTCCTGCAGCGTTGTGGTAGCGTGCTCTTGGCCTGCAAGCTGGTCTGTGATCAATTGTTACTTCAGAATTACAAAGTGAGAGGAAATGCTTACCAATAGTTACACACTTCATTGACTTAAGATACCGCTACTATCAGGGCCACCTCAGGTTTGGTCAGTCGAGTCGATGCCGCGGAAGCATTTGAAAACTATTAAAGAGGTGATGGTTATCAGATTTCCCTTGGGGATGCCAGTGTTGTCCTCGTTAATTCCCTATCAAAATGAGTTACAAGTGACTTGTTTTGAGCACTGAGAGTGCTGTACCAGTGTCAAGCATATTACGTAAGACTTCTAGTGGAATTTTGCTTTATTAGAGGGTGAAACTGACTGGAAGAGGTGTCATAAGCCTTGTTTTTCTGACTTGAAATAGTCACAGTTTTGAAGCAAATCTGGAAACAAATGCAAATTCCATCTGGTGAATTGTCAGAAATATTTATCCATATATGCTTTATTAGTCAGAATGGATGGAATAATTACATCTGGCTCCAAAAATCTTTCTCCATAGACTCCATAGCATAGCTATTCCACGATAGCGCTGTATTCTGATGAAATGCTAATTTTTTGCAATCAATGTCACTAATATTTGTATAGTAAATGTAGTATCTAGTAGGGCTGCACGATAAATCGAAATAAAATCGAGATCGCGATTCGACAGAAGCTGCGATTGTCATGCGTATCTTTCAGTGAAGCACGGTTCTGTGATCAGCAGTAAATCTCCATCCAAAGGCCAGAGGGCGCTCTCGCGCTGAAACTCCAAATATGCCTTGCAGAAGAAACCCAGAAAATGCCTATGGTTTTTTTTTTGTTTTTTTTTTGCATGTGTAGTAAATTCTGCTCCATCTGAAAGCACGTGATGAAGATTTACTGCTGATTGCAGATTGCTTTACTAACAAAATGCGCATGACAATCGCATTCGATTAATCGTGCAGCCCCTAGTATCTAGTATATAAAGTGTAGTAGCTATTGTCAGCACCTGTATTTTTTATTTTATTTAATAAGTTGAAAGATTAATATAAAAAAATATTTATTTTAAACTACATTTGTTTTGAAAATCCCTTCCTTCCTTCCTAATTTGTGGAGTATTCTGATAAAATTTGATTTTTTTTTTTTCAATCAACATTTTTATTTTAAAATGAACTAAGATTATTTTGATTAGATTAAAATTCATTTATTCTTTCAACCATTTAAAATTAGTGATGTTCTCATGCAATGCCAATTTTTGCAGTCGATATATGTTGCTAATCCTTTATTATAGTGTAGTAGCTGTTATCAGCACCCAATATTTTTTTTAAATAAATATTTTTATAAAATTTATTTTGAGAATTATTTTAAATTAAAATGTAATTAAAAGTACTATTTGAATGTTTTATATATTCATTTTAAATTAGGATTCTTTTAGTATTTGAAGAAATACATTATTTAAAATGTAAGATTATCTTTTTATTTTTTAGAATTAAAATATTATAAAATGTATTACAATTTAAATATATTTTATTTTTTGTTTGTTTGTTTGTTTGTTTGCGGATATAACACGGATGCCATGTGTTTTCAGGTTTGACTGCTGTTGGTGGCCTCTCCCTCATGGGTGGTGGATTTCTCCCTAGCAGCACAGCCGAGACCCTGGCCGTACTGGCTGCTTTCATCTCCTCTGTCAACATCGCTGGTGAGTGCACTGAACACACGATCCTGTACCTGCCAACAGCGAAATGCAAGATAAAACATTGCTAAAATGTTTGTCGGAGGCTGAAAGCTGAGTAAGATTACAGATGCGAGCAGGTGAGGGCTCTGTACTCTGTTCGCTTGCTGCCCTCTGGCTGCCCTGCATCTTGTGTTCGTGAGAAGAGCGCCGTATTCCGTTCCTTCCAGGTGGAATAGTTTAGTTCGTCAAACCTCACACCTGAAACAGGAAATGTCAGCACGGCAGTTTTGCTTCAAAGAGCCTCGTCATGTCATAAATCAGTCTCTGATCAAAACCAACCAATAGGGCCATTAAGGAGGAAAAGGGAAAAAAATGGCTTGAAGCAGGCAGTTGGCCAAAATGCCATCCTGAATCCAATGACCCCTTCATTTTGCGTCTTGGTACGGTTGGCCAAGACACCAGTCCAGGTCAGAGGGTGAGTTAGTGATTTAATGGCATGCTACTAGGCTTTTACAGACATTTTTCATCATGCTACAATAACAGCTTTTTGATATGTGTTCCAGCGCACGTAAAGTGTCTGAATTTATATATTTATCTTCTCAGAAGGCAGGTGTTTAATTTCAGTTGAAAGATGGTTTTTGTTATTTCCATTCCTCATACACGGTGTTTCGTCCCACAGTCCCATTACCCATAAACCTTTGAGTTAGAAATATGGACATTCTAGTCGCTTTTTCCTATCCTCTTTTCGACCAATTTTATTGTTACAAGTGCATACAGGGGAAAAATAACAATTGCCCTTTCCAATTTAATTTCAATAAAAGACAAGGAATTTATGGTGAACCTGCTCCATTAATGACAGGAATGAAAACATATTTTATTCTTTGGCCCGGCTGTAATGTCTGGATATCTTTCACATTTAATTGTGGGAAAACGGGACGTTCTTTCTAATGCTGTATACATTGTGTTCACCCGTCTGAGTGCATTTACTTCTGAGTTTAAATATTTCACCGGGATCCTCAGAGGAACGGGTCACTAAGGTTTGAGTGAAACTGGATATCCGTCTGAGTTTCGAATAAAAAGCTTTGGTTTGGTAATCGTCCTAGTAAGTTGCTTAGCTAGGACGGCGTAAGCCAGGAAAATGAATGTAAATGCAATCACATGGCAGTTTAAAAATACTTCGCTAATGAGCAGCAGATGAGTGACTCCCGTCATTCTTCATGTCATCCTTCTGCAACTCAATTAGGATGTTTTACACATTTAAATTACTTGATGTTAAAAAAAAGTTATATACTGTATATAAATTTGATATAATATTAATAACTTGTGTACTGTTTATACTGTGTTCTGTTTTGTTTGATTTTGTTTGATCAGGTGGTTTCTCGGTTACTCAGAAGATGTTGGACATGTTCAAGCGGCCCACTGATCCTCCAGAGTACAACTACTTGTATCTTCTTCCTGTTGGTTTGTTTGTTGGAGGTTATGGGGTGGCTCTTCAAAGCGGCTACAACATTGAACAGGTAAAACTGCATTACTTAATTGCAACTCTTCTGCACTTTTTGTACTGTGGACCTGAATTTTGCCTCAAATCATGCAACTTGAGTTACTTTGGTTAATTCGTTCGTTTATTTATTTATATAGCACCTTACAGGCTACACAGTAGCTCCAAAGTGCTGTACATTTGCTGTACAACATCCATATACTAATGTACTAAAATGCCAGAGAGTACAAATATGATTTTAAACGGTCCTTAAAAACATTAAGAGTTACAGAAGATCTAACATTCAACATATTCCACAGTCTTGGGCCAGCGATAGAGAAAGCACGATCACCCTTCAATTTGAGACGTGCTCTGTGAATTGTTAAAAGAAACTTGTTTGATGATCTTAGTATTACGCCTGAACTAAGCTCAGCTAAGTTTGAACTTACACTTCTCAATATAGCAGATGATAACAGACAAAAAAGTTGCATATAGTTACAGTGAAGACCGTGTTAAAACTATTACAAATAATTTTTGTTAATTGAAATAAAGCTGAAATAAAAAACAATAAATATAAGATGTAAAAACTTTTTATTTTATCTTTTTAAACTTTTTATTTATTTCAGTTAGTTGCCATGGCAATGTTTTTAATTTTTTGTTTATGTTGAAGTACTAAAACTACTAAAATAAAACTGAAATAAAAATAAATGAATGCTAAATGGAACTATTAATAATAATAATGACAGGAGCTCATAACAAATTAACACAAACCAAAATTTAAATGAAAACTGAAAATATATCTTGTATTATATAATGTAACAGTGTATATAAATAAAACTAAAATAACACTGGTTGAAGGAGGGATGTAATCTAGTGACCAGAATATCAAAGATGCATAGCAACATGATAAATTCAACTCAGAACACCATAGTAACTTCCTGGCCATGGTGAACTGTAGTTGTGCAAAAGAGAAATGGATTCTGGAAGATTTATTTCCTCACTTCCTGTAAACCTTCCCTTTGTGTGCAGATGATGTACTTGGGCTCTGGCTTGTGCTGCGTGGGGGCTCTGGGGGGTCTGTCCACCCAGTCCACGGCCCGTCTCGGTAACACCCTGGGCATGATCGGAGTGGCCGGTGGCATTGTCGCAACTTTCGGAGCACTAAAACCTTCCCCTGAGCTCATGGCACAGATGAGTGCAGCCATGGCGGTGGGTGGCACTGCTGGTGAGTACATGTGTGTGTGCTTCTGTCTGCGTGCATTTCTTCTTTAGTCAGTGGCCTTTGAACCTCCAAGTGTGTGAATGTAAATGGCAAATGGCTTTGTGATTTCCCCGCAAAGCCAGGTAATGGTCATCAGGTCGTGTGAGTCACACAGCACGGTATCACGCTTTGTAGCCAGTCATGTCTAATCTAAATTGCTAATTATTCCTGGAAACCTGCTGGAACGTAGTTTAAACCGTCCCGACCAGCCCCAGCTCAAACCAGAAGTCTGCTTGATTCCAGATGCTTCCACCCTGAGGTCTCAGCCCGCCCCAAACATGCCCCCTACACACTCTTTTCCCCAACCTGCACTCCAGATTCACATCAACACACACACCGCTTCATCGGATGTGACCCGTTTACCAGCAGGCCTGAATTCCCCTTTCTTGTTTACAGGTTTGACCATTGCCAAGAAGATCCAGATCTCGGACCTGCCGCAGCTTGTCGCCGCTTTCCACAGTCTGGTGGGTTTGGCGGCCGTGCTCACCTGCGTGGCAGAGTACATGGTGGAGTATCCCCACTTTGCAACCGACCCTGCGGCCAACCTCACCAAGATCGTGGCCTACCTGGGGACCTACATCGGTGGAGTCACCTTCAGCGGATCTCTGGTGGCTTATGGCAAACTTCAAGGTCCTGCTTGTTTGGTTATATAATAAAAATTAAAGGGATAGTTCACTCGAAAGTGATAATTCTGTCATAATTCAGTCACCTTCTTGTTACAAACCTGTATGACTTTTTTACTGTGTAATACATAAGAAGATATTTTGAAGAACAGCTTATTCGTAAAATGAATGTCAGGGAGTCCAAAACAAACTGTTGTTTTGTCCATACAATGAAAGTCAATGTGGCCCAGAGACATGTACTGCGAACTGAACTGCTCCGAGATACTAAAACACAGGATCATGAGCTGATCACATATAAAAGAGCACAGTGCTGCCACGCTTCACTCTGAAATACACAACGCATATATTAAATTAATTCAATGAGAAGCTTTTTGATTTTATATTTGCACTAGGGATATTGTGGTTCAGTTTTATTTCTATTAATTGTGCAGCCCTATTAGAAATCCCAATGTTGTGGGTCCAGGTCCTCCTTGTCTGGTGCAGCTTTGTTTGTTAACTCACCGGCCCACCGGTGCCACACATGCCTCATGTTTAAAGCTTGGCCAGGCGGAACCTCTCAGAATTTGGCACTAATTAGTCCCTCCGCCCCCCAGTCATTTTCCACTTGTCCCTCAAAGCTGGAACGCATTATCTTCAGGAGCTTTCCCATTCCTCAACCACTACAACCGCTCTGAAGCCTGCAGGCCTTCGCTGATAAAACAGATTAGAAGTCTCATTTTTATCCTTGTGAGTTTTTCTTTCAGCCTAAAAGTGGGGCCGGTGTAGAATACTGTACATAATCACCCAATCCAGCTGTATTGCTAACTTGTTACGCAGCTGATGCTAAAGAGTTATTGATTCAGCTCCTACCAGGGGTGTGAAGTAACGAATTACAAATACTCTCGTTACAGTAAATAAGTAGTTTTTATCAGTAATTGTACTTTTTTGAGTAGTTTAAAAATTGTGTACTTTTACTTTTACTTGAGTACATTTTAAGTGATGTATCGGTACTTTTACTCCGCTATTTTCCTCCGTTTGTGGTCGTTACATGCTTATTTTAATTAAATTTTTATCCATCAATGTGATTGGATAGAGAGTAATAGACTGAATTTTTCCTGTGCACACATACTTGTCTCGTACATATTCTAATAGTTTACAGAGCGCTAGCAGCTGCTTAAAGAGCACTTTAACAACATGACATGCATTTGTGTACTTCTGTTTAAAGCATGACTTAAAACAAGCTTCTCGTTTCCAAGAAGTTCTCACCCTAATTTTATTTCACTCATCGTGTTCCCAAACAGCACATGTTGTCCGGTGTACGTGCTAACCCACTTTTTGTGTTGCCCTTCTCACTTGACTTCCTCCTCTTGCAGGTCTCCTAAACTCAGCTCCCCTTATGCTTCCTGGTCGTCATGCGCTGAACGCCACCCTCATGGCAGCCAGTGTGGGCGGCATGATCCCCTACATGCTGGATCCCAGCTATACCACTGGCCTGACCTGCCTGGGCTCCGTGTCTGCACTCTCTGCCGTCATGGTAAGGGATTCACACAGGCTTCCAAAATTGTATTTATTAAATTTTTTTGGCCATGTTATCTTTTATTAATTTCTTGAGTCTTGCTGGGTGGTTCAGATGGGGGTTTTTTTTGTTTTTTTTGGTAGGGTTATTTTTCTTTTTTGTTGTGCTTGTTTTTTTGGGGGTTTTGTTTTGTAAATGACTTGGTAGCTGATGGCTCACATAATATTTTAATTTAAATAAAATGTTCATTTGAAATTAGCGTTGTTTGAGATATTGACCAAAATTTTTAATTTCAAAACTAAATTGTTTTTACAATCAATAATAGTAATAATGACAGTTTTTAAGTATGTATGGCTTAAAGTCCTTTGTTTTTTTTTTACTTTTCTGTGAAATTAGGCAGATAAATTATAATGGGCAAGAAAACATGCTTTTGCATTTTTCCAGTCTCTATTGTATGTATGTGTATATATGTGTAAATATACAGTTTAGCCATTAATGTGCACAATTTAAAACGTTTTGCACAGTATTTACTCTAAATTCATTAAACTCATTAAATTCATTTTGTTGTGATTACTATTTGTATTGTTTGTTGGTTGAGCCTTTGTCTAAAGACAATTTTCTACCCCATTGGGGATAGAAAAAGCTTTTTGAATTTAGAATTTTTTAATTTGAAACAACAGAAAATGTGCACTGTCCATTGACAAGACTAGATTTGGAAGTGATGCTTGGAGGAATTCTGTAAATCAGCATGTTAAAATGTCCAAATATGACATGCTCCATCAGCCAATATATTGGCCTACCGCTATCTTAAGTAGGGACAGTTGTTTATAAAATTGCACATTTGGTTAGTATTCCATTTAGTCTTGGTATGAGGATGTAAAGATTAAGATTTTGACTGAGGTCAGAGATTGATAAGATTGTGTGCAGCTACAGCACATACAACTTCTGTTCAGTGTTTCAGAACGCCGTGACATAGGTAAACCCTGCAGCTCGTGAAACCTAAATCCCTTTGCTTTTAGTTTTATTTATTTATTTTATATAATCCATAAGAGCACACCACCATATGTTGACAGATAGAAGTAAACCACAATCATGAAATTTCGAGGGAACGCTCCCAGAGTCTTGGTAAACATTGGCGTCATGGAGCTTTCGTCATTTGTCAATAATCAGGAAGCTGACATTTTTATACAGCTCCTTTTACCTCCATAAAGATAAACAATCACCTGCAGTATGGTGTCTGGCTCTTTTTACACCGATTATTCTTCATATTCTCCGTTTTTTTTGCTTGTTCGAAGGTATTTTTTTACATGATGTGTGGTAGGTGGCTTTGTTTAGGCCTTTTCCCTGAGGAAGGTACATTGTTTAATAATACAGGGATGATATCATGGACGAGTGAAACGAATACTGTGTTTTGACAAACACCTCATGCCTTAATTGAAGCCCATTGCAACCAAATCTGTGTGAAATATGTTGCTCTGGCTTGCTCTATATCGCATTTCCTATTTGCATCATCATCACCCAGTGTGTAAATGAACAGACTCATTTTATAAAAACAAACCTTGTGTACAATGCTAATACTTCAGGCTTGTGATTTTTCTTTTGGTGGACTTTCTTTTTGTTTAAATGATGGAATCGCGTTACTGTTGTGCTTTGCTCACTTGTCATCACCGTAACCTTTGATCTCCACCCTTTTTCTCTCTCTGACACTCTTTCTAACCCTGCTTTTCGTTGTCTTTGTAGGGCCTGACCCTGACAGCCGCCATCGGAGGGGCTGACATGCCCGTGGTGATCACAGTGCTAAACAGCTATTCCGGCTGGGCCCTGTGCGCTGAAGGCTTCCTGCTCAATAACAACTTGTTGACCATTGTGGGTGCTCTCATTGGCTCTTCTGGAGCCATCCTCTCCTACATCATGTGTGTGGTAAGTTCACAGTCTCAAAGTTCACTCCATGATTTTGTTCCCACCTCTTTTAATAATAACATATTCTGAATGGTGAATGGTGGTCTAAACATTGTGGTTGTTATCAGTCTTAAAACTGTGGCAATGTTTTCTCCAGCCCACAAGCTCTAAAAATTATTTCAAATATTATGTATTTTTTTTAATGAATCTTTACATATGCATTAATATGCATTAAAGGGGTCATATGATGCTGCTAAAAAGAACATTATATCAATCATCAGTGGCAAAAACTCATCAATCATCAGTGGCAAATTCTTTAAATGAAAACGTACTTACAGTCCATCGTTCCAGGTAATGGAGGCCCTTTGTAGCCGTGCACATCTGAAACTACTTGGTTTAAACTAAATCTGGAGCGTACCGTCAGCGACTTCAAACAATCCTTTGTTATGTCTGTTAAAGCAACCTTGCTTCACCCATATTACATCACTGGTAATTCTCTGACCCCTCCTGTGCGGAACAAACCCCTCAGAGTGCACCCTGAGGCCTGCTGGGGCTTGTTCTGAGGTGGTCTTGAATTCTCTCTCGTTTTTTTTGAAGCCCTAGACACATTCGTGTGCACTTTTTATCTGTCTGTTAGGGCTCGACTCCTCTTCGGCGTGTTTTTTTTATGGGATGGCGCGGTTGGCCTCCCGTGGCATTGTTCGTGTGAGGCGAGCTGTGGAGGGTGGTGTTAGTTTTATCTCTTTTGGCAGGGTCGCGCCATGTTTCTTTTGCCCAGATACAGCTGACTGATTGAGCAGGATGTCAGAAGAACTTTAACTGTGTTTACCTTCAATACAAGTTCAGTTGGCAAATAATTTAGTTGGAGTTGAATGTTTTTCTGTGGCTGGTTCCTTTAAACCATCTTTGCATTGGTCTCCGTAATGGCCTCCAGCAATGGCAGCAACTCTCACGCTGCTTTGTTCTCCACAACGCAGTGTTTTATAGTTGCGTTTTATGATCCGACAGCAGGTCGAGAAGATCAAGACCTTGGAGGCGACAGGACAGTGGAAAAGATGAGCGATTAGATGTGGGAATACGAACAGAAAGAAAAGGAGAAACGATAATAAATAGCGCAGTCCAGAGTAAACAAGACTGCAGAGCCAAGCACAACAGAGACGGCCCCTTTTATTTAAAACAAATGGCTCTCCAACAGGCTCTGAGGCATCCAGATTTTTCCTTCTTGACCGTTGCCTGTTTAGCCACTGCCAAGATGAGAAAGCCCTTTGTTCACTGACAACACAGGCCTGACCATCGTGAGAACCAGTCTGGTAATCAAGATTGTAGCTTCAAACCCTTATTCCCCATCACTGTAGTCTCCCAAATCACTGTAGGGCCCAACAAAACAGAGTTTTTTGTTTTGTGGTGTTTCTATACTGTATATTCTTTTCCTTTTTTTTTTAGTTTAGTTTTTTTGTGTGTGTTTGTTTTGTTTTCTGTTTTGTTTTGTGTGTGTGTGTGTTTGTGTGTGTTTTTTATTTAATTTTTTATTTTTATTTAATTTTTAATTTTCCATTTGTGCCATTTCAGATTTTTTATAAATGTTGATTTCTTAAAGGGAGTAAGAAAAATAAATTAATCATTTATTATTATTATTATTATTATTATTATTATTATTTATCTATCTAGCCAGCTAGATAATGTTAACTTGATGTTAAATGCAGAATTCGCAACAATGAAACATGAACAACACGAAAGATTTGCAACACGAAAGTTGCCTAATGTTTAGGTATGGTAGCTACACTCTCGCGCTGGGCCTGGACGATCGGTCCATGCTTTTTGTTGAGCCCTGCACTGCTAAGTAACACATAATTGAACCCACTTAAATTTTCTCCTCTCGTTTGCCGCTAAATCCGTCCATCAACCTCCATTGCGTTGTCTTTTTAGTATATTTTGAATGGGGTTCCCTTGAGTCTGTTCAGTCTTTACACTGAGTAAGCAATGGCCTTGTTTCCATTTCCGCATTTTCGTATAATTTAAGTAGTCATAGTTAGTTTAGTTGATTGACAGCTGTGAAAACATTTAAGACTTTTCTGTTTAAGCTTGGAGTTTGCCAACCATGGCTGTTTTCCTAAGCAGAAATGCCTTTAAAAAAAAAAAAAAAGCTGAAAGAAATCATTAGGAGCGAGGAGGGTTAGCCGGCACGCACCGTGACATGCTTGTTTAAGTAGCATTTGAAGGCGGTTATGACAGGCCTATCAGAAGGTGTCAAGCAGTAACTGAGGCTTTAAACTGACTGACGTGAGAATTTTTTATTTGTTAATCCTTACTGTAAGTGCTAAATTGGTTATTGGTGACACATCGATAAGTAAATCTGTCTTTTCTGCTCTTTCTGATCCCAGTTCAGCTAATTCTGCGCTGCTTTCAAACTGCACCAAGGGTATAAAAATAAACACTTCTGTGAAATATTATTACAAATTCTAGCACCGACTTTAGATTAAAGATGTATTTCAACATGAAGCCATTTTCTCCTCTTTTTTTTTTTGTTTGTCTAAAATTCTGCGGGTCATTCAGGTTTTAATTATTTCATCTGTGAACTACAAATGAGTGGGAGCAGGTCTCTTGTTTGCTTTATTCTCAAAACAGATTTTTCCTATTGTTTATAAGTTTCCTATTGTTTATAAATTTATTATGGTTAAATCAATTCACCTGACACATTGAGAAAAAAGGTGAGGTATGATTAGTAAAAATATAAAAATGATGTGCCAGGATCATGCAGAGTGCATTCGAGTTTTCCAATGGGAGTTTCCTAGGCTTCATAATTTAGTAGCGGCTGATTTGTGCATGTCTGTTTAGGTGTGTTCCTCTTTTAAATGCTGTGTCTATTATTTCAGGTTATGGTCTTTGTGCAGCAAAAGCTCAGTATCCTATTGCTGATCTTGTCAAGACAATGTCTGAGCAGGGCAAGAAAGTCAGGTAAGAAACATTCAAACATCTACAGTCGTTTTCAAATCTTTACTGTTGAACTGTTATTCGACACCTTTATTAAGCCACATGTGCACCACAAGATCCATGATACCAGGAGAAAGCTATCCGTTAACATTTCCCATTCATCTCCGTGGCGGATGCAGGACACCCCTTATTAGTAAACAGTGTCCTATGAATTATTGAACTGGATGACACTTGGAATCTCCCCTTTGTTTTCCTAAATCCTCACTCTTGCTTTATTTTCTCTCCTTTGCTTAACTTCTCTAATTATATTATATAACTATTTATCTGTCAAAATTGTAATGGATTTTACCCATCCAAATAATATAGTTATAACAGTTGGTGGTATTTTTTATTTTTTTTTAATTCAGCCTTTGATGTTAACTGTAACCCAGATACTGGATTTCAATACACTGCTGAACAGACTCATGTTTATTAAAAGTCAAGCCAAAATGTCAAACATTTTCCATTATAGTTTAGTCTGTGTAAGTTTTAGTCTCTCTGAGGGGGTCTGAGTCTTGTCAGTACTGCTGGGTGAGTGTTTGAACTCACTAGTTGCAGGTCAGTCTGGTGATCCTCTGAATGGCAGCCTTCTCTCTCCGCTTCTCTCTGCATGTCGGACTCCTCCATTTCAAAGAGTGCTTTTGAATATCGTCATTCAGTTGCTCTATTGTCTGGGGCTTTTGTTGCCTCTCCAGTGTACATGTAATGCCCTGTGATCTGAGAGCGCAGTGTACCCCAGGCCTCCAGTGCTGTGAAAGAGCTGGTGATGAGCAGAGCGACAGGTGCAGGCTATGCAATACTTTCCACCGTCCCGGCGACGCCTCTCAGGTTGCAGGGCGTGGAAAGACCGTGTGCCTGACCCTAGAGATGCTTCAACAACCATGCGCTTTCAGTATTTGTCATACTGATGAGAAGAACATGTAACACAATGTAAAAGTTTCTAATGTTTGTTTTATGCTGTGGATGGTGGCAGTTTTTTACAATGGGACAGTGAAGAAGTGACAGGAGATAAGAAGAAAAAGAGGTGGGATGGGGGAATGACCCGAACCAGGTTTGAACTTGGGTCACCTACACATAAGTGGTACCAAAGTGGTCTATAATATCTGGTCAGAGCATGCCATTAGCATTCCCTTTGTTTTCAATGGTAGTTCGTCAAGTCACAAATTTAACCCTCTACCGCATGGTGTGGCCATATGGCAACATGGTCTTTGTGTTAGCGTGGTAAAAAAAAAAAAAAACTTTTGCTATTTATTGAAATTATATTTATTTTAAACTATTTTATATTTACATTTTTATTTTTTATTTCTATTTTAAAATTTTAAAATGTATAATTATTTTAAAATGTATATTTTGTATGTGTATATAATTATCATATAAATATATTTATTATTACTATTTGTATTTTTTTTTTTTTTA
>NW_015625572.1:106173-117182 GCF_001515625.1 Sinocyclocheilus rhinocerous
CATTGACATTTTTAAATATAAATATTGATCAATGTAATTATTGTTTATAAATATTGTTTAAATATTTTTTTTTTTTTTAAATTTTAATGTTCTACATGTTTCGCTCCCCATCTTTTCCTGTTCTCTCTTCTCTCTATTAAAGCAGCAAAAAGGCTAAACAAGAGACATTGGCAGTCCTTTCTAAAATGGCATCTGATTTGAATGTGCTCTTCACAAGGCTACGGCTGATCACTGTGGCTCCACTGTGGTCAGCAACTTGGTCACAAAGTGGTCAGCCATGCGTGCTTTGCTCAAAAGCACATTGCCGATGATGGAGATTGTTGCATGCTGCATCAGATTATCATTCCCTGCCACTCTCTTGTGAGCTTCAGTGCCATTTCCCATAATGCAACTTGTGGGATACTTAAACAGTCAATTGTCAGTTTATTTCATTCAGTTGCCACCTTGTCAGATCTGTCGCATAAGCTAGATTCCTGTTTTCTCTCTCTCTTTACAGCACTGTGTGATTGTGGAGGAGAGATGCAGACCGGAAGCTTGTGTAATTTTCGTTCGTTCCTTTGATCTGAGAGCCCAACAGCTGCTGCCAATTAGAGCATTTGCAGTTGATTTGAAGGGGAGATGGGTGGCCAAAGAGTGGACAGATTAGGTAGCTCACCCGCCGCTCTCCCCCTCGTTCTCTTCGGGATAATTGGCTAGGGGTGTCGTCCTGTCAAGAGGACTGTGGGTAGAATTAACACTGTGTAAACTGTCTCCTTATCATTCCTATTAAGTTTCTGTCTGTCTGTCTCTCCATAAAGATACTTCAGGGGTAGAGTTGAAAAGATTTGGTTCATTTAAAGGAGTTGCAAGTTTGGGCAGGAAAGCAGTCTGAATCTCCTCTGGGCTGGAAGGTCGTGGTTGAAAAGAAGCGCAGTTATTTTCAGAGCGCGTGTTGGTTCAGCGTGGTGAAGAAACGCAGTGCGATGGTAATGGGAATAGCAGAACGGTCGGGCTGGGTTGGATGGTAGAACCGAGCTTGGGTTCGTTGTCCGCCCAGACTGTTTTGCGCATGCAGCTGCAGCTTATGTAAGCCAGCGTCAGAGTTGATTGACAAACCCCATGTCTCGAAAGTTTTGAGGCCTGTCCACTAAAGTATATTTCTTTTTAGTTGATTATTGAACAAGGTTTTTTTCTCATTTCCTATTTGACAAAGAGTTTACGTCAAGGAAACTGATGAACAGATGTCGGATTTGATGGAAAGCAACTGCAAGCGTGATGTGAATTTTTTATTTATTTTTTTCTCCCCTCCCACTAGTAGATACTTGCAAATGTAATGGTCATCCTCTGAAAGTCTGCTTTTTCAGTAACAGAAACATTTTTTTTCAGTAACTTTTTCAGTAGGTTTTCTCCAAGGCAGTGCGGACTTTAAAAAAAAAATGGATGAGAAAATAATTGACAATAGATGTGTAAAATAAAACAAATATGAAATCAAATAGTGTATTGATCTCAAATATGTTGCACAAATTGGCTCTGGAAATGGACTAATTATGAAGTAAACAACTCTGACATGTTAATTTGAACAACACTGCTTGGGTCAGGTAAATTGGTTAAAGGTGCACAACTATGCTTATCCTTATACTTGTGAATGTTTTCTGAGAATTTGTCTGATTCTACCCTTTTAGTTCTTTAATGCAGTCTGTGGCTGTTTTTAATTATAATTAAATGAATTGTATATAAAAAATATAATTTTCTGAGCCCCTGTCTTTAGTTAATGTACTTGACTGATTGAATGCTCTGATAATGAAATCTGTGTGGTGGTTTTAAATTATATTTATATGTTAATTATTATAAAAAAGATTTTTCCAAGCCTTCTCTTGAGGTTTTAAATGGTTTTATTTGATTTAAAATGTAATTAATATACTTGATGGATTGAATGCTGTTTATTTCATTTATAATTTTTTTTATCATTGTCTTTTTTTTTAAAACTGATTAACTGGCTCTGATGGTTGATTCATTTATTACTTAGTTACTGTTCCTGTGCTGTGCAAAGCTGTTTGGATAAAGTTCCTACTATTTCTTTTAGAAAGAAAACTTAATAGTATTGGTTACTTTTTGGTAGTGTGAGTTAAATTGCAGTTCCCTGTGCCTTTTGAATCTGAAAACAGTGTAAACCTCAACTAAAAATGGAACACAAAATTACTTTGGTTAAAAAAGGCAGGCATATCACTTCCTGTGTCTCTCCTAAGCCTGTTGGCTGTGATCTTCTGTTTTTACAGTGAAGTCGTAAAGCTGCCCACGTGCCCTGGGGGTCCACTCGTCTTCCTCAAGCCATTTCCCCTGAGCTCATGCCCTTTACTACCTCTGGCATTAAAAAGATACCTTCAGCCGCTGCTTATTTCCTTCTCTTTTAACCTCTTACAAACACCCTGACCCCAACCCCAAAGCACTTCTACTTAACCATGTTCAAAGACTCCTGCTCGTACTGTATGGAGAGTCATCCTGCACAACCGGAAAGTGCTTTATTTGGATGCCATGTGTATCAGGCGATCTAAGAGGTCACTGATCTGTATTGTCTGCGTGTGCGCGTGTGTGTGTGTGTTCAGGTTTGGAATCCACCCTGTGGCTGGTCGTATGCCAGGCCAACTGAACGTTCTGCTGGCTGAAGCTGGTGTGCCTTATGATGTTGTGCTGGAGATGGATGAGATCAATCATGACTTCCCTGGTATGATATCCATTTTTGGTGTTTTTTGGTGTCATTTGTGGGATATAAAATCCATAATTGTGCTTTCCATTATTGTTTTTCAGAAACTGACCTGGTCTTGGTAATTGGAGCTAATGACACAGTCAACTCAGCGGCCCAGGAGGACCCCAACTCCATCATTGCTGGCATGCCTGTTTTGGAGGTCTGGAAGTCCAAGCAGGTGAGCATCTTATTAGTTGTTAATGCCTTGCAACTTTTAAATATGAATTATAGTCTTATAAAAAAAAATTTTGTAGCTGATTTCACACGATATACACAACTGTTCAAAAGTTTGGGGTTTAAAGAAATGGATTCAGCAAGGGCACATTCAGTTGTTCAAATAAATTTATAATTTGACAAAAGATTTCTATTTCCAGTAGGCTAATTGTTGTTCTTTTGAACTGTCTATTCATCAAAGAATCGTGGGGGAAAATGTATACCAGTTTCCACAAAAAATATTGAGTTTTCAATTTAATTAATAATTAGAAATGTTTCTTGGGCACCAAATCAACATTAAAATAATTTCTAAAGGATCATGTGACACTGAAGACTGGAATAATGGCTACTGAAAATTCGTCTTAGCCATCACAACAATAAATTACATTTTAAAATATATCAAAATAGAACACAGTTACTTGAAATTGGTAATAAGCTTTCACAATATTACTGTTTTTACTGTATTTTGAATCAAATAAATGCAGCCTTTGTGAGCATAAGAGACTCCTTTCTAAAATATTAAAAATCTTACAGACCTCAAACATTTGAACGGTACTGTACATGACATACTTCATACTCCATATGTATCAGGCTTTACATTTATGGCCTAGCTGGAATAAAAGCCAAGATAGCAAGAACTGGCCTCAAGCATTGTAATATAGACCATCCCTCATTCCCCACCCAGAGCGATATGAAAATCTCCATCCCATCCCTACAGCTGGTTCCCACTGTAACCACGCTTCGGTCCAGGTGTATCTCCAGAAAGATTCCAGCTCACGCTGCTTTCATTAGCACTGACTCGCTCGTTCTGGAATGATGACATTTCAGAGCATCCGACCGATACTTTCCCTAAAATGTGGGGCTGGTGTGCCTCACCACATGACAGGCCCACTGCGGCCAGACCTTCTCTAGGGAAATCACTCAGAGTACTGGGGCTTGACATTTGCGAATGTGCAAACACGTTGACCTTCTCCCAAGAGTAATTGCGTGTAGCTTGTTAACATGTTCCATAATTCCATACGGAATTATGCAAACACTAGAGCTTTGAACCAAAGCCTGCCTTATTTGTAGCAACTTGGAAGTGTAGCCAAGTCACAACAAGGGAACTCGACCAACTTCGAACGTAGTGACGCTCTTGATGACATGATAGTGCGGCAGAATCTGAAGTTTCCCTGTCGATTGTCTCCTTTGGTTTAGTTATCCTCAATGTCATGCAACATCCATCCTACTGATTGCTCCCAGCCATGTTAAAGACCTTCATGTGTAACCTCATTCCCAAATGAAACCAGCTGCCCTATGAATAATTTAACAAAAGGATGTTGTCCTGTCCTGGGGGAGGCTGAGCCTGGGTAAAGTGGTCACGTGACTCTTTGAGAAGAGGGGTTGGGTGTGTCTGAACGCCATCCTGATGCCACCTGGCTGGCATTAAACATCTGCAGGGCTTTTGAGGGACAGATGATGATATTAAAAGGATCCGCCTGCCGATTTTGAAGTCTCAAGTTGAGGGTCATTTCGTTCCAAATATCTTTCAGTGTATTGAATAACACTAAAGCTAGACCAGCGGCAAGGGCTCTCCTCTCTGGTTTTGCTTATTCAATTACCAAGTGTTCCTCCTTCCCAAACAGATGCTCTCAATCAAAGCGCTGCTCTCAACGATTTTCCCAGAAACTGCTCTGCCTAAAAACTGGTGTTCAAGACACTAATGACTCTTAATTTTGTAAATGGCGGATACTTAAATAACCATTACATGTTGGAAGCATGGGCTGTTTTTGCACCCTCTTGTACAAATCCTAAAACCGTTCTCCACCACTTCACATGCAGGTGCATGCATTGTCTTTACAGTAATAATGTTGAAGATTTTGTGTAAGCTGGCTCAACTCAATGGAAAAATCCGTTGATAATCTAAGGGCAACATACAGGATTTTATTTAGTGTGAATTTTCTAACTTATTCCATGAAGTACCTTTGTTCCTGGATAAGACAAAATGCATCAACCTCTGCTTTCATCCCTTCAGGTCATCGTAATGAAAAGATCTCTGGGAGTTGGCTACGCTGCTGTGGACAACCCTATCTTCTACAAACCAAACACATCCATGCTTTTGGGAGATGCCAAGAAGACTTGTGATGCTCTGTCTGCCAAGGTCCGTGAGGGCTAGAGAGGAAAGAGAAGATCTGACCTTGCTTTGCACCAGATGAGTCACGGAGATGAGGAGATCGAACAAACCCAATAAACCCTTGGATATAAATTAGCACTAATAGGAACAAGCTCTTAATGACACTCTATGCCCATTTCGATTTTGCTGTAGATATAGGTAGTTTATTTAGTATTTCCAGAACTTTTGTTTTTCTTTTCATTAAATGTTCTTCTTTTGGTCCCCCATTTAAATAAAGGAAAAAAAGCATTACAGCATCACATTAATTAGCATTAATAAAGCAAGCTAACCAGTTATCATCTGGCTTTGTATGTATTATAGATCCGGTTTTATATAGCACAGCAATCTGTTTAAAAAAAAAAAAAAAAAAGTTTAAACAGATAAGAGAGATTTAATGATTGACTCCATCAATAGGCTTTGTTGCTGTGCTATATAAAACCGGATCTATAATACATACAGTTTAAAAAACTTTTTTTTTTTGTAGCGTTAGCATACATATGACTAATTTGTTTGAAAGCCATAAACGACTCTAAACTGTATGCTTTTTTTTCTCCTTTTTATTGCTTCGTTGTTTATTTGCCATGTGCATTAAGTGACCAGTTGGTGGTGTAAGGTGTTCAACTTTTTCAGATGCAGCTTCAGAGGACCATATCCAAACAATGCAAATTTTCTGTTAATAGCATGAAGCGCTGAAGGATTGCTGCTGAGATGAAGTCCTAGCCAATATCACTGAAGATTTACACACAGAATCCCAAACACCTGTGGCTCCTCCATAAAATGATTTGTATTCCCCAACCACTCTTAATTCAAGTGAATGTCACTGGAGCGGTGAGGTTAGTATGAGTAGTCACTGTATATCTGCCCTGTTGTCCTCCCAAATTTGTTCCCAGCAGTAATCCTCCACAGTATTTGACAGGGATTTGAACATATGTATTATACTTTACCCACCGGGACCTAATGGAGTAGATCCTACGAGATACAGGAACCAAGACAGACCATTACAACAACCCTACCTCTCCACAGTTTCAACTCGACCAAAACAATCCCTCACCTCCCCAATCACACACTCCTCTGCTAATGTTCGCCTTGAGCTGGGCTGCATGGGGCGCGTATAGTTTGTTCCTCGATGTAGATTTTGTGGATGCAGGAAGGTGGTACACCATTCTTTGCAATTTAGATGCTGAATTTCATCTGATTCAGGAATGTTTTAATATGTGAAAAAAAGAAGTAAATTGTAAGGGAATCAATTGCTGCAAGGGAAAGAGAAAGTATTTATCGAACACCGTTCGGGTTAATACAGAGTTTTGCATTCCCTCCCGCTCCTTCAGGATGTTTTTTTAAAGACAGGTTCTTGTGTAGAAACGATGCTTTGAAAATTCTGCTTTGCCGCAATACATGGGAGGGAAGAGGGTGAGTCTTCAAATGTTTCATTGTGCCATGGTGAGGAATTAATGTCATACTGTGAAATGTTTTTTCTCTCTCCACTGTATCACAGAGCATCCCTCTTAATAAACATCCTGATAAGAGAACCGATGGCATTCATTTCTCAATATCGCATGCCTTCAGTGTTGCGGGCACCACAATGCCTAGATTGGGCTGTTGAAGAAACCACTTGCATCTTCTGATGAGGGAATATCTGCGCACAAGTGACAATGATTACCCATTGTCAGTTTTTTCCTCATTTATGTCTGAAGTTAAGGGTGGAGATGTTTGCTCTGATCTCAAGTCCATGTGGGTTCTTTCACCTTTGCAACAAGTGGCACTCAGACATGATCGTATCTTCACGCACCTTCTCCCAGTCTCTCTTAAAGGGATAGTTCACCCAAAAAGGAAAATTCTGTCATTAATTATTCACCCTCATGTCGTTCCAAACCTGATTACGCAGATTACGTTCATGCACGCGCTTTCTCCCTTGAACGTAAACAACGCTGATTGTCGATTACGCTCTCGGGTACTCTCCAAAATGGCGGAAGATGTAACTCGGGGGGAGAATAATTGTTAAATTGTTATTTTTGTTTTCTTTGCGCTCAAAAAGTATTCTCGTAGCTTTGCAAAACTGAAGTTGAGCCACTGATGTCATTTGGTTCTCCATGTCTGGTCCGTCTGTTAGTTCTCTTAATTCCAGTCCTTTCAGTGTCCTGGAGGGTCTTGTAGATGTTTGTGGTCACGCTAATGAATGTGCCTGATGTTTCTGCTCGCTCGTTCTCTGTAACCATGCTGAAAGCAGATAAAATGGGTCTTCGTGACTGTTTCATTAACCTACGAGTTATCTCCAGTGCTAAAAGTGCTGAAAAACACCAGATGAAATATGATTGGAACTAGCTAGGCGCACTGTGTTCCTTCACCACAAATGTGACAATTACTGTGTGGTTTGTCTCTGTGATGTCAAAGGATGTGGCTTTTTTCCCCCCCTGGTGGACTGTGTTACTAAATCTGCATTCTTGGAGTTCATCACTGATGCTCATTTCCATTGATAATCTACATCTCTATTGCAGATAGAGCCTGATCCAGTTCTATCAGCTTAAAAGTGCGTTCACACTTTGTGCTCTATGCACTCACATTTGCATTCACATGCACATGCAGTTTGCTTACCTGCATGTTTGTAGAGCCAAAAGACATTTGACAGAAACACCAAAGAACACCAAAGCTTTGCAGTTTGCGGTGTTATATTTGGTGCATTAACTATTTGAACGGGATCAATGGGTTCTGGAACTGTTCATACAAAGTGTGAACATTTGCATGCCAAAATCTAACATTATACTTTTCGTTCAACTGGCTTTCATTCATATGCATGCAGATGTGGGAGAGCGGAAACGCAAGACCATGTGAAGACGTTTTACATTTCGCTGTTACAAATTCGCAGGTTACAGTTCACCAGACTTGATTGTGAAGCCGTGTGACCACTAGAAGTTTGATACGTCACGCCTTAACCTTGTAGCTGTATTTAAAAATACATGCATTTAAAACGGCACCATAAGTGGAGTAGATTGTATGTTTTAACATTTTGGATTTATTGTTTATGTGTTGAATGTACGCTGCAGACATATCACGACCATTGCAGTCCGAACTAATTTTGCATGCTCCGTCTAGTGTGATCACGGCTTTATGGTCACATTTTCCAGCACACTAGTGGTTCTAAAGCTAGATTGCAATGCAAATCTACAATAAATACATTTTGTAATTCAAATGTACAGTACAATATTAAATAATAATTGTTGGACCATTTTATGGACCTTAATTTCCAAAGCTGTAGTTGAATTTCATTTTCTCTTGGTATGTGGAAAATCTAGGAGTCTAAATGTTATTTAAACCTGAAAATGAACTGAATGTTGTAGGATTTTAGACCTTTTCAAACAAAAAATGTTATGATGTAAAATTAACATGAAATTTTAGATTCTACTCTATTTCTAGGTGACTAATCAAGCAAGTAAATGTGACACTGATCATGTGAATTTCTTTGAACAAAATTCAATGTTCTTCTATTGAAGCTCAAGATGCTCTTTGGATCATTCTGAAATGATACTGGATAAATATACTTTATTACCTATTCTGCTTTTCCATACAAATTGCTGTGCAGTTGCTGAAGTGATCTGCATGGTTTTTAGTGGATTTTAGTGATAACTAGGATATTCCATGTGGTTGCTGGATTATTTACTAATCAATACTATGTAAGTCTAAGGTATTTTTTTTGCAGTCTAAAAACTTAATTTGGGGTATCATTCAAGTTCGTAGCAACCTGTGCAATACTTGTTCCAAACATTAACCTAAAATATGAGCAGTAGAAAATAGTGACACTTGGCTTGGCAAACACAGCTAAAAAGATTCATGCCTGCACAGAATCTCTTTGTTTGTATGGTGGCATCTTATCGTAATCCCCAAAGGTAACTGTAACTGCAGATAAAAGTGATGTCTACCCGTTGATCATCTCTCTATATGTCTTGAATCATACTCACCTGTTCCACCTGTTTGGCTCTTTTAACAGTTTAAGCACACGGAGCACCAGATGGAGCGCATGCAAGTCCCTTTCATCATCCGGCCAGCTGAACATTACTCTGATTTAAAACACAGTGGACGGCTGTGCACAAACAGTATCTCCAAACGTCCTCTTCTAAGCTGCAGCACAGATGCTCTTAAAAGCAAATCCAACCCATTTCACTCTTAAAATAAACATAAATGTTGACAAAGTACAACCCTCGTCGTACCATATCCTCGCTATTAGGCCTGACATTTAAGAAACACAAACGGTTCAAGTGTCCTTTTAAGATACTTTTATTGTCTAAATTCCATGAATGTGAAGCTTTGGTTAAAATGGAGTGGTTAATGTCAAAGATGTAGAGTTTTTTTTTTTTTTTATGCTTTTGAGGTTTTGCAGAGGAGTTCTGGAATCATTCTAATATGCTGAAAACAGTTGTGCTGTTGAATCCCTGATACATTTTTGTCATGATTCATTGTGGAATGGAAAGGTCTAAAGAACAGAATTTATTTATTTTGTACTGTCATTAATTGAATGCATCCTTAAATACATAAAATTGCATAAGACTAAATAAACATGCATTTCTTTAAAAAAATAAATTGTACTGACACCCAACTTTTGAACGCTAGTGTGTATACACAGAATATATATATATATGCACAGAATATATATAGCTGTGTTTATGTAGATGGCTAAGTATAGTCAGTCATGGAGATGTTCACAGCTGCAGTGTTTTGTCATTTGTAAAGTTTGGATCAGGACTATAATGTCAAGGCTGCAAATCTCCTGGTCTTTAAAGTGTGTTTGTGCAGCAGTAGCCAGGGACAAAATATTTACACCAGTAGGGTTAGGGTTGTTTTAAACTTGGAGCCGAATTGTGATGTTAGTGCAGAGAGTATCCCTGACTGACCTTCACACAAACCTCAGACATGTCTATGCCATGTTACCATAAATTATTTTAACATGAAGAATAGCATGCTGTCACTGAATTTATGATCTCATATTTGTGAAAACAGACAAGTGGTTATATTGAGTCTTCACCAGCAGGCAGTGCTGTTTCTGAGCTGTATTAGTTGAATCACTCCTCAGATGACTTTGTTACATTGATAGTGTCTTTTAACTCTATACACACTTTTGCTCTATTAACAATAATATCAGATCTGTTTTTTCCCCCCAGCAGGTATACCATACAAAATTACGCATTTATTGCAAATTACATCTTTAAGACATATCTTTCTGGATAGCAGAAATATAACACTGTAAATCAAGGTCTTGCAGATTTGATAGTCATTGTAGATCACAAAGACTGGTCCTTCTTTAGCACCTCCTAAAATAAGTCACATTTCTGGAGAAATAATAGGCTTCCTACACTGTCTAGAATCAAAGATTAGTCCATGTCACTTAAAGGGGTCATATGATGCGATTTCAAGTTTTCCTTTCTCTTTGGAGTGTTACAAGCTGTTCGTGAATAGATAAGATCCCTAAAGTTGCAAAGACTAAAGTCTCAAACCCAAAGAGATATTCTTTATAAAAGTTAAGACTCATCCACGCCCTCCTAAAATGCGAAGATTTGCATAACGCCGCCCAAATGTTCACGCAAATAAAGAACTTTATTGTTGCTGCCACTGCCGCCGCCATGTTGTGAAGACGCCTGTAAGTACGTTTTCATATTTAAAGGGGTCATATGATGCGATTTCTGTAAAGAAGATCTGTAAAGTTGCAAAGACTAAAGTCTCAAATCTAAAGAGATATTCTTTATAAAAGTTGTCAACCATACCTACCTAAAACGGCTCGTTCTAACACTCCCCCACGTTTACGTCACGATGTGGGAAGATTTGCATAACACCGCCCAAATGTTCATGCAAAGAAAGAAGGCGTAACTTTTATTCTCGCTGTAGTATTGTTGTTGCCGCCGCCGCCATGTCGTGAAGGCACTGTGTGTTTCATTG
>NW_015625572.1:118746-132377 GCF_001515625.1 Sinocyclocheilus rhinocerous
CATTTCATTACACCAAATACACAAAATAATGTTCTTTTTAGCAACATCATATGACCCCTTTAAACTGTACATGTGGAGCCTTGTTACCATGTCTTTTTTTTTTTTTACTTCAAAATCTGGATTCAGGCAAAGGGCTTTGAATCTTCTTTGTGATTCAACAGATACAGTGTCAATGATACAATCTAACCATGTCTGTATTGATAGAACAAACCCATCCATGTCTTTTGACAACAGATAAACTCCTCTGTTTTGTGTTTCAATGTCAAGAAGCTCATGTACATCATGACAGAAACAAATAGGATTGTTCATGAGGAAAATTTTACATTACAGCATGAAAATAATTTTTTTCTAAGTGGTGACTGAGACATGAGGAAACAAGCTGCAACTCAAATCCATCTTTTTCTCGGTACATTGTGTTCGTTTCCTCACATACAGGCCTGTATTTTTGGATCTATACGGTAGTGAAGAGTTGATCAACTCTGGCCAGGGTTTGAGGTGTTTTAAACGGGCCATATCTAACCACACAGCTGTTTGAATCAGCTCCAGACTCCATAAAACAGCTCATACGAAAAGTGTATTAAGGATTAATGGATCTTTTCAGGAATTGGCAAGCTTGTTTTATTGCCTCAGAATAATACTACAGCGAGAACAGAAATAACAATGGTGAATCTTGGAATGTCGTGATATTAATATTTTGTGATAGCTTGTTCCAGATGTGGTCAAGATAAACAAAGTTTTTTCACAGCTAAGTAGAGAATGGTTTTATTTAGAAGTGGGTGTTTTAGTGTTTAAACAATGTTGTTAAGATCCCATTATGACTTGGTCATTTTTAAGTGGGGTTTATCTAATAAATCATACACTATTCATAATATAATAAATAATATAATTATTTTTTAAACCAAGTTCCCTTTGAGTCTCTTGAGAAACTCAATAGGTAGCATCCAAATCTTTTATTATTACATAACTTTTGACATTCTTGAATGGTAGCTAGTTGCGCATTGTAAGAGATGAATAATGATAGACATTCCTTGACAACGTGCTCATTGTGAAAATCAGTTGAAATGCTGGAGTCTTGTGGTTAAAAGAGCTGTGAAGTGTTTAGCTCTCTCTAGTCATTGCCATCACTCAACACTGTCCCTCAGCAACCACAATCCTTATCTCATTCCATGACATGGCAGCCACTTTCGGTTGTCAGGAGAGGTGCCTCTTATCTGGCGAGTTCAGAAGATTTCCGTGAGAATCCCTCAAGAAATGCCTGAAAAGAAGCCTTGGAATGAGTCGAAATCCCACAGGAATTATCTGCAAGAGGTATCCTGTATTTGGGAGGCCTGGAGAGCACCCTTTGTGTCTGTTCTTCAGGTGTGTGTGTGCGTGCGTGCGTGCATGCATGCGTTTGAGACAGTGGATTTGAAGAGTAAAGTGGAACAGATGACGTGACCTCCATTCCATGTGTAGAGCTATGAACACAAACAAATACATAACTGTGCTTGTTTTTCCTCCTCCTGTTACATCTGGAAAATCTATCATAAAACTGGTTTTTCAGTGCTACAGGCTGGTTCAGTTGTTATTAGATGATTCAAGGTAGTCATTAACTGGTCTAAACTAATTTTAAGTGGTTTACACTAGTTATTATTTGTCAAAGCTAGTCATTAGCTGGCTTTTAAGTTGTCCAACCTGATTTCTAGCTAGTCAAAGCTGCTTATTTGTTTGTCCAAAGTAGTCATTAATTGATTTTTAAGTAATTTGCGCTATTTATTAATCAGTCCATCCTCACCATTAGCTAACTTTTAGGTGGTTATTATTTGGTCCAAGATAGTTATTAGCTTGTCCAAGCTGTTTTTAAGTGTTGTAAACAAGTTATTACCTGGTACAACAGCCATCATGTTGCAAAAAACAGCTTGACCACCTTAAGCTTAACCAGCTAATGACCAAAATTAACCAGTTAATAACCATTTCGGACCAGCTAATAATCAGCCCTAACCAGCTAATGGACAAACTGAATAAGCTAATAACTAGTTTGATCCAGCTACAGACCAAACTGGATCAGTTAATAACCAGCTTGGGCCAATTAATGACCATTTGGAACAAGCAAATGGTAAAACTAAAGTTAATTACCAGTTTGGCCCAACTGATGATCAAGTTAATAACCATTTTGAAATGGCTAATGACCAAACTGGACCAGTTAATAACCAGCTTGGGCCAGTTATTGAATGGTTTGTAGAAGCTAATGTCCAGCTTGACTACCTACTCACCAAGTTAATAACCGTTTTAGACCAACTAATAAGAATCTTGAGCCAATTAATGACCAAATCTGGCCAGGTATTAATCATTTGGACCAGCTACCAGCTTGACCTGGATTTTTCCAGCAGGCAGCTGAATGGGGGTCTTGGAGCCTGGCAAACATACAGGCTGGAGTAAAGGTGATGGGAGAACAAAGGGCCGAACAAGCCGACTCCCTTTGGAGTCAGGTATCAAGAGGATAACCACCGTTGTGTCAAAGGGAGCCACCGCTGGCCGACACAAAAGAATGACTGACAGCAGAAAAGAGGGATGGGGTTTCAGAGCCTGGGCATGAAAAGGAAAACATCATTCTCCATCTTTTTTGTTCACAGGCAGTGAAACTCAGCCCCCTTATGCGGGTCATAGTGTGACACCACTAGAGGAATTTGCACTCTGAAACGGCCACTATACTGAGTGATTGGATCCATTTGTATCACTTTTAATTGAAAGAGCCATTTTTTGATGAGTTAAGGGTCAAGGATGAATCAGTGAGGGCGGCCTCTCAAAACCAAATCAAAAACAACACTTGTAATCGCTTTTATCGCAGCTGATCCGCCTTTGTGTTCGCGGGTGGCTTAAACTGCCCAGAGGCAAGCTTGGAATCATGCCGGGCTTGTGATGCCCCCATCGCGCATGACTTTTGTGTGCGGGGAGGTTATCTGTCGGCCTCTTTCAAAGGTGGGGGACAGACAATAGGCTTTCGTGCCATGCGAAGAGAGTGTCCCTCCCTCAGAATGCAAGGCTTGGTTCATGAACACAGCACAAAGGAATGAGATCCCCACCTCATCCGAGACTGGATTAACATAGACGCACATATACACAACACATATGCACGCATAATAGGTCTAATTTGTTTGTTTACGATGTTCTGTTGCCAATGGCTGATTGTAACCACAACACAAGAGCTAATCAGACACTTTCTGCTGCAAGTCATGCCATACCAGCATATAAGTCAGACATAGGGCTAAAATATGATTCGAAAATAGAATTATACATTTCTGAGTGCTAATCTAAGAGGTGAATGTGTGTCCATGGATGTAACGCATCCATCTTCGTTTAGAGAAACAAAATCGGAGTGCCAACTTTTCAAACTTCTGTTAGTAGGAAACATTTAAATGACTACAATTATGCGTTTGCCAATCAAAACCCACGTTATGTGCTGAGAAACGATGACTCACTGACCATTTGTCAGAGAGAGATTTACATTTTAGCCCGAGGCTTGTACGGTTTGCTTCGGATGGTCCAAGCAAAAGCTCCCTTGAATTTTTAAGATTGAATTGCATTTAGAACATTTGTCTTGGCTGCCCACCTTAAAAAAATAAATAGAAAAACACAACTCCAAAACCCCCGGCCTGCGCTTTATCACTCATGAGCCCCGGCTGTCCATCAGACGGTGTGTTTTACATTCGCTCAAACAGCGTCTCAGATGTTTGCGTGTCATAGCTAGCCGTCTCGTTAAGTTTTCGACCGATTTTAAGGCTGGAGGGGGATTCTCTCAATTTGCCCGGTGACCGCTGGAACAACAGTGAAAATCTAATTTGGAGATTCGAGAGAACGCTATACCTTCCCATACTGCAACTCTGCCAAACGCCAAGAATGCGGAGCCAGACCCTCAAAACAATTAATTACTAGTCATAACCTGAGAAGGTCGGCATTCCTGACGGCTGGAGACGATGTTAGATATTCCTCAGCTGGGAGAGGGCGGCAGGCTGCAAGGATCGTATCCAACATCACAAACAGCTAAAAACATCATACATTTAATAATAATATTAAAAAAACAAGGTCTGTCTATGATCTTACCTAAATCAGGCTGACTGACAGATTATATGGTTTGGTATTCATATTTATAGGCTTTGAGTCAAATCAAACTTCAAGGGCCAAAAACACTGAAGATTTATGTTTGCCACTTTGTCTCAAAAATGTATTTCAACATCAGTGCTCTCAAAGTGCAGATGTTTTCATTTCTAATCCGCCCGTTGCTTTCACTCTCTCACTTTTTTGTTTTTACAGAACAGCAGATTACTGTATAAACTCATTTCACATAGGAAATACAGCGGTTTAAGGGCTTGTGACCTAATGTTGTCAATCTTAAGTAGCTAAACACACCGAATGACTGATTAATGTGATCTCTTTAATATGTAAGAGGCTCATTGTAACCCCAAATGAGGCTATTACTTAAAGACTTGATTCGCTCACTAATTGTGTCAGTGTCTTGGAAGCCTGTGCTGATCTAAAATTTCTCTTTGATTAATCGCTAAATCAAATGTGTGTAACATGAGCAGAAATACCAGCACCAATCACAATCAATCACACAAACATAGTTTGAATCAATCAAACAAACACAAATGTTGCATAATTCGTTTCACGTTTCCAATCAAAGCTAATCGTTCAAGCTGTTTTCCCCACATACGCCGCAACATCTGAGGCGTCATTGCAGTGTAAAATATGCAGATGCTCCAGAGACCAACCAAACCACTTTTTTATAGCTTGTTTAATGTATTGTAGCGTTGGAATATTTTTGTGCAGCCATACTAATGCATATGATTCATATGGATATCACTCAGAAGTGTAATTTTGAATATAATTTCTGACATGCAACGCAATAGACATATCAAAGGAAAGACAAGTTAGTATTTCAACATGTGGTGCTCTTAAGGTCTCCTCTCATTGGAGATCATGAGCTGTATTTATTGCCCTAGGTGAAGCGAATGACCAGGTCTACCTTTGAAATTGATCCCATCTCTCATCAAGTGGTGCAACATAATGGATTTTATCCGGGCAAATAGGTAATTTATCACTGAGTGTTATTAAGGTACGGTAAAGTGAAATGCAAACGAGGCGTTTGCTTTTAGGGAAAATAATACAATGATAAAGGGTAGAAAGTGAGGATGAAAACGGATATGCTGCATCAGTCATGTGCTGGCACTCCGTGCGTATTTTAAACTCTGATTTTTATTATACAGCTCCGTTCTTAAGAGGATCATGACCTTAGTTAATAGACAAGACAGATGACTTCACTTCATTCCAAATCACCACCCTTCCCACACTTATTTTCTCATTCTTCCTTCAGTTTAACTAGATCTAGGCATTTTATGTCTCAGTTCAATGTGTTGACCATATAAGGGCTGCTTGTACCTTGAACTGACCCCGGCCCTGATTCTGTTTTGAAATGCAATCTAGGGCTATGAGGCGATGATTAGAATTTAGCAGTGCAGGTAATGTGAATGGATCTAATGGCTAAGATTGAATAACAGCTAAAACTGAACTCCAGGTTGCTGTGATCAGACTGGTATGAAATGTCCATGTATTGGTGCCTCAGAATCTTAAAATGTATATTATGTATGTACTTTTACACACTGTAAAAAAAAAATAAGTTGATTCAACTTAAAATAATTTGTAACCTGGCTGCCTTAAAATGTTGTGTTCAATAAGCTAAAAAACATTTGTTGTTTACACATATATTGGAGTTCCTTAAACCTAGAATTAATAGTTGGGGTAACAAAGGTGAAGTGGAGTTAACTTTATACTTTGTCTAACCAACCAGTTTTTAGTTAGCCCAACAAGACGAGAAAGTTGTGCTAACCTAAATTCAAGTTGAAACAACATAAAACTAGTGAGACCAACAAACGTTGAGTTGTTTAAACTAAGCATTTTGTTGAATAAACTTATAATTATGAGTTATGCAAACTAAATACAAATTGGCTAAACCTAGAATTAATAGTTGGGATAACAAAGGTGAAGTGGACACTATTTGAGATTTGTCACATGGAATTATTATTTTAAATTCGTTTTTTTGTTTTTGTTTTGTTTAAATTAGAATTTTTTTAGGGTTGATATTATAGCAATGTTATGTTATTTCAATAATGTGAAAAACACTTGTTCAGAAACATATTGCCTTTATCCCTTACACAACTAAATTTTCCTTATATATTAATGATCTATATATTGTATTATTTAACATATTTTGAAAATATACAGAATAATACATTGTGTTAATATATTACAATCTATTGACTAATACTTAAGTAATTGCTTTTCATATATTGAAAAATATGACAATATATTTACTTATATATATTGTAATGCAATTTTATACTCAAAAGTACATTTCAGAATACATAGCTCTATATTTAATAAACTGAAAAAAAAATTGAACATGTTCACATAACCAGAAGACATCCAATTGTCCAAAAAATAAAATTTTAATATGTTTTCAGTAAACATTTTTTTATATATACTATCACATATTTTCATACATGAAATGTGTATGTAAACAATACAATGAGATAACAGTTTGTAAATACGGGTTCAGCTTTATGTGTAAACCAATGTGTTAACTCATGAAAGAGAAATTAATTTTCAATAAATCTACTGCATGTAAAAATGTAGTGCAGTTTTTGTCTTCATTGCTATATATATTTTATAGCCATACATGGTCCATGCATACTGCAAAAATATGAACAATACTGACAAATATAAGTACTAGTTTCCCATACATGGAAATGTATTATTTATATTAACATAACATATAATAAAATATGATTGCATTATATTTCCAAGTATACTGGCATATATTTTTGTTTAAAAAAAAATATATATTTTTTTTAACTAGGATAAATGGATATTTGAATAGAATAAATATATAGAAGCAGGTGATCTTTCTATTTACATGCTGGGCTACAAAGATTCTTTTCATAACCTGAATAATAATTAAATATATTTTGTTGAGTCAAAGCTAAGTCATAAAATCTTTTTCTGTTTATGAGATCCTCTCTCTCTTTTTTCTCAGGAAATGCGGCAACTCTTCTTTTGCATCTTAAAGGTCACAACAGGAAAAAGTGAAAGCTGCCATTTCCAAAAATGGTTAAGCAATACTTATTCCTGTGACACAGCAAAGCCAAATTCTAAAACAAACAAAATTCGAGTTCAAACCTCAACAAGCTTCCCACAGATAGACGAGAGGACCATCAAATAAACTTAACATTCCGTTAATTGTTTATATGTCAGAGGTCTTGGGGGTGAGTCACAGGATGATGGTGAATGTACAGCGGGAGTAGAACACTACTGTGTTTACACGTCTGGGCCAAAACTTGTGGCTGTCTGCTACTGCTCAAGGTCTTCGGCAGATAAAAGATACATTTGAGATGCATTAGAGGTACATTAAGACGCCACACCAGTGTTAAGGGGATTACCAGCTTAATGTCATTGTTGATACGGACTGCTAGACTACTTATGTGATAGTGCTCTAGTAACACTAGTAACAGAATTAGTATAATACTTCATGTTTAGACGGTTTTGGGCATTTGATCAGATATATCATCCATCATGCGTGTAGATTTGGGTCATGACATCCTCAATCTTTTTTTTTATCAATGGTGAAAAGACATTGTGTATTTTAGTGCGTGAATTAAATATTGCCTGCTGAAGTTGGTTGGTTTCTAAACATGCTGAATGAGCTTGTGATTGCTCATAAAAGTATTAGTAGTGGTTTAGTGTAAGGTTTCTGAAATAAATATATCATAATATGAAATCAATAACTGAGTCACTCAAATATATTAATATACTGAATATTGCTATACAGCTATATGCTTTGTATATGAACAAACACTCAGTATTGCGTCCGAATATGTGCATGTTACAATCAAATATTAAAGCAATGAATATACAGACTTTTTCAGTGTACTGAAAATTTTCAAAATTGCAAAGCTATTTTTTTTTCTTTCATTCACCATCCACATAACATAAACATCCTGACATCTATAAATAAAACAGAAAATAACCATATTGCTACTCCTGTTCAACTAGTCAGTTCAATTGTGCTGTTCTTGAAGCATTTGAAACAACCAAGAGGTTAAACTGGTAAGCATGAACCAGTTTGTCCTGCTGGTAGGTTCTGTAACTACCTCATTTGGTTCCAAAAGCATCTTTCTCTATTGACAATGCTTCAAAATGAATGTGTATTACGTGTATTTTTGAAGCAACAAACAGTATATATTGCTACTAATTCATTATAGTACAGTAAATATGTTACATGTTTCCAATATTATCCCTGCATTGTCAATATGTTGTGTTTTTGATGAACAGTCACGTCTCTGTTACGTATGGTAACCCTCGTTCCCTGAAGGAGGGAACGGAGACGTCATGTCGGTGACCGACGAATTGGGATATCGCTTCAATAGACCAATCCACTTCGAGTGTAAACTAAACGAGCAACCTTCTAAGGAACCTGATGATGAGGTCATGCTTACCTACGGACTTCCCATTCACCGGGTCATGGTACGCAGCAACAGCAGCAACCTGGACTTTGAGGGTGGAGGGAGACAGCCTTCGCTCCAGCCCTTGCTGCAGAAAGGAAAGCACGACCGCAAAAAAGGGATTTCACTTGAGTAATGAAGGGAGGAAAAGCTAGAATGAGTCATGGGGAAACGCACTAATGAGAGAGGGCTTGATGGATTCACCTTTGGGTTTATGCTTTCTCTTCACCAGGTTTCTTGAGACATTTCAAATTTCCCAAGTTTGAGAGTCTGTGGAAAAAATGTCCTGCATGTTAACATTCTCAGATTCATCCTGCGCTTGCTGGTTCTCAGAGCTCTGAGCCTATTATAAATATTTAAGGGAAACTGTTGACATGACGATAACACTGACAAATTGAGTTAACATTTCAGCAATAGATTACTACTCATGCGGGGGAAGAAAGAGTATAAAACCCATAACAAGTCCACGTTAGCCGCTATATCATGCTTCGTTTACGTTTTTATCTGTGCTGTTTGTGATATGGGTAGATTAATCATATGATATGATATCAAAGGTTTTGGAAGATATAAAATAAGAAGCAAGTTTTGAGGACAGCATGAAGAGCTTATGGTACAATCACACTGGATCATCCCAGCAGTGATGTTTACTGTGCTCTAGTGTGTGAGTGGAGGGAAGGTCTCTAATAAGCCATGCACTGATGAATAGACCAAATCAGGTCAGCACCTATATCTTAATTTTTTTTTCTGAGGGGCACCATTGGTGGTCCTGGTTCACTTAAGGCTAAAATACACTACCCAACTTTTAAAATCTGAACAGATTTTAAACACTAGGCATCATTCGCTGGCCGACTTTGTAAATGGTTACAGAGAAAAACATGGCATCATTCACTAAACAGATCACACACACCACCTTTTCAAGGCATTCCGAACACAACAAACTCATACATAAACATGTGCCACAACAGAACATGTACTCTAAAATTAGCTCAATATATCAAACGTTTGATATCCTCCTACTGGATTTCAGTAGGAATCATAGTCTGAAACTACAATATTAGAGACTGTGCCCATCATAAATGATTTTGTATGAAATCAGTCAACTTTGACTGCAAAAATCTGCATATTGGCAGATTTTTTTGCCAACTGCCATCGAAGGACCACAAGCAGGAACTTGAACTTGGTTCATCCAAAGTGTTGTTGCACCATATGTAGGAGCACTTCTGGAATATTCAATTCTGATTGGTTAATTGCAACATTATGTTGTTTGATATTTTCTAATATTCACCATTGCCATACCAAAACCAATGCTATTTTAATTTCTCTTATTTCACTTGCTCTTGTTTCATGCAAATGCATGCAATTTGGCATCTCAGTTATTGAATGTAGTGAAAATTAACTCAGAGGAAAGAGTATTAATATCACTGAAATTTTAAGATAGTAAAGATGAACGTAAGATAACGTAATTTAAGATAATGTATAAGAAATATTGTAACATTATATAAATACATAGGGTGTGACTAGACTGACTGACCAAATTTAGATATTGATTTCTGACAACACTTTTTTGACCTACAGTACGGGGTGGGGTGGGGGGGGGTATAATGCTATTTCATGCATTCTGACTTATTTACACTGTTAAATAGTTGGATTCTTATGCTAAACATGACCAAAGTTAAAAAAAAAAACAATTGGACGTATGATGGAGTATTTCAGTGCCAAATACACTCTTTCCGGGTTCGTATACGTTTTGCAAAGTTTTTTTCGAGCATGGCCCTTCATGACGTCATGAAGGGCGGAATTCCTTGTATGGGCACTTCTCCCGGAAGTGCGCGCGCACACGTCAACCAAAGAGAGAGCAAGAGTAGCCCATCATCATGCTTCATTCGACAGCGCTGCACAGGACTTGCTCGAGAAGAATGTCGTCAAAGAACTGTGTTTTTGGTTGTGAGGGAAAAATAACCTTGTTCAGCTTCCCAAAGAACCCAGCGTTACGTGAACAGTGGAACTATGGAGTTTCGCAAGTGTGTTTGTTTGTTCCTGTCATGTCGGTGACGAATGTTTTATAAACAAGGCCCAGTTCGACGCTGGATATACTGATCATTTGATACTGAAAGATGGAGCGGTCCCAGCGATAAAAGATCCCGGTCATGAGTCGGATCAGCAAGCGGTGAGTAAAACTGCATTCTGTGTTTTGTTGGTAAGTGCTTGCGACTCTTTAGCTCCGCCCACGGCATGCCTCCAGGAGCCCGGCTGTTTTCAGAAACAATCATTAGGCTGTATTTTTCTTTTATAAATCTGATAAAACTAAAGACTCTTCGGAGATATGAAGGATGCAATACTACTCTATAGGTATTCAAGATTAACATGAGAGGGCCGAAAATGTCTGTGTTATGTCACCTTTAAAAATCTGAGGGGGTTCTCTGAAAATCTGACCTACAAGCTCAAGATGACCTATCAATAGTGTAAACTGTAATCTTTAAATTTACAACGTGGGTTGCATATCTTGTGAGGCAGAACAAAATGGTGGGAAGTACTACCACTGCAATAAAATTGATGAAGACAAGGCCAAGGGTAGAAATACCTGCTGAATTAGGATGTCCACCATGGGTAGAACAGAACTAAATCATTAAATCAGATTTTCAATACAATAGCCCAGTTTGAATGGCCTATCGATTTTGGCATAAATAAACCCAGGTAGCTTTTCTGCACTTTACAACTCATCAAAAACTGTGAGAAAGTAAAGACATTTAAACTGCCAGAGATTTCACGACACACCTTTTTATCAACGAACTTCCAAACGGTGTCACTCATACAACATTTCACAGACCCAGTGATATGGCGTATTAATGGGTGTTTATCCTTGTGATGGATGGCATTGGTGTATTACATAGGAAAGGCTGCAGTGAGATCATTGCTCTCTAGTTTGTGAGCGGTTATGTGGATACAGAGAGTGAATGCAGACCAGCTCAACTGCACCGCTGATGTTGAACATCAGCTCACTGAGGTGCTGAAGTTATGATTTTTGTCTCACCATAGTGATTTGATCATGCTACCTGCTGAAGTAACCATCACAACTGCATACTGGTCATTCCTACACTCTAAAAAATGCTGGGTTGTTTCAACCCAACTTTGGGTCAAATATGGACTAACTCAACTTTTGGGTTACATTTTTACATTAAATTTTTAACCCAAAAGTTGGGTTAGTCCATATTTGACCCAAAGTTGGGTTGAAACAACCCAGCATTTTTTAGAGTGTAGTATGCAGTATATTTTTGTATGTTATAAATTGAATAAAACATTAAACTCACAATTTCTAAAGATGCACTTCTAACATAAAAAACAGCAATTTATTAGGAGATATTCCAGACATAGCCTAATCTATTTTCCTTTATCTTTTTTTCCCCACATGCTGTATTACACAGACAGATAAAAAACAAAACATAACATAGGACTATTTTCCTTTATCTAATCAATGTTTCTAAACGTGTTTTTTTTTTTTAAATATTGTTTTAATCGGAAATCAATTAGCATTTATTTTTCCTCCCAATGTCCTCATTCTCACTTTTCATCCAGTCTTTTGCAATACTGGCTTTAACATAAGCCAGTTCCTTAATCCAGGAAGTGACATCACTTTAGCAGGAAAACAACACAAACATCACTAAGTATTAGTGTTTTTTCTTCTCTGTTTTTGTGACTCAGCGTTAGTTTCACTGTGAAACATTTTATCTGTTTGATAAAATCTACAATATCTAAATTTCAAAAGATAGTTAAAAATATACATTTTATGTTGATGTTCTGTAAGCTAACTCTCAGTCTAGCTGTTTTTGCCCATCCTGTTTCTTAATTTTCTTAAAATAAGTTGTTTTTAATCAAGTTTAAGTGCCCCAGCTTGACCAGAGTCTGGTAAACCTTTTTATAAAAAATCTGGGCTCTCTATCGACATCTGTGGTTTAAACAAAAAAAGTTGATTGTAAGAAGAAAGTCCTGATGACATAAACAGACAAGGGCAAATGGCAGAGACCAAAAAATTCCTGTCATATCGAATCCGACAGCTCTGAATTTAAACCACTATTGTGGTCTTACCAGTGACCCCTGGGTATGACAAGAAGACTGTGGTTTTAATTACAGACCTTTGGCTTGATGGTATTTTGTTCATTTCTAAACATCAAAAGAAACATGAAATCCTCCAGACTTTAGTTTATTCAGTGGTGTGTGAAAGGGCACTGCCAGTTCTGCCTCACCCAAACAAGTGGCAGTTTGAACTGTGAATTAATTTATGTGCAATTAAATTTAAAGCACCGAAACAAAAAAGGGAACAGATTAAGATCCCAGAGCAGTGAAAACACAGGAAAATGTGCACAAGAGGCACAAGGCTGACAAGTGACATCACAAGAAGATTAATACTGCATTTTATTGACGCCCCCTTTTCCCGTAAAACTCTAAAGACGTAACAAATGGGAAACACTGTATCTGTAACTTTCAGATGATGACAGCAAGGAGATTATCTTAGCCATTATCTTAGCTGTTAACTTAGTTTCACAAAGAAATGAGTTTTTTAGTTTGTTTGTTTTTCCTTCCCCTCCTGCAGATTAGGAACATTTTATTGCTCAGAGATTGTTCTTTCATAGTTCAGGAATGTTAGAAGAAGAAGATCCTTAGAAGAAATGGAAATAGAAGCAATGAGACAAATGGCTTGGCGTACAGTAACAGTCCAGAGTGCAGATAATTTTGTTTTGGGAGAAAGTTTGAGAAATGTTTGAGATATGACTATTGATTGCAACTTTCATTGAGATCTCTTAAGAAACTTGAGATGATTACTAGGGTCTTTTTTTCATGAGAAAATCTGAGATACAAGAGACTTGAGAAAAAAAAATCTCCATATTCTAATCTCACGGCTGTCTAGAAGGCAAAAACTAAGAAATTAAATATAATATGAAAGAGATTTTTTTTCTTTAATATGGGTGGCTGCATTGTATGTATGTATTTATTTATTTATTAAGATTTAAGATTGCGAACTCCTCTATGTTTGTTCCAAATTGCTATTGTCTACACCAGGGGTTTTCAACCTTTTAGGACTTGCGCCCCCCCAAGTTTGTC
>NW_015625572.1:132387-154101 GCF_001515625.1 Sinocyclocheilus rhinocerous
TACTATAGTCACACCGAATTACTTTATTAACATTACCATAAAAGCAAATATCCATTAAAGCTATTAAGGCAGCGAACAATTTTTCTTTCGCTCTTTTTGATTAACATTACATAGTAAGAAATGCACGGATCCGTTATACTGATGTACATTTGATATTTTCTTTACTGTTTACATTCACTTAAAACAACCGACTGGTTAAGATAACGTTAAGGGGCTAAGGTGACAGATAGGGGGGCTGAAACACACCTAAAAAGGGTTTAGAACCGCCTCTGGTATAGCGTGCGTAATTATACTGAAACATAAATATATAACTAGTTTACCTGATTCAATGGGATGGCTGAGCCTGTTTCTGAGATAACAACATGCCAATCCGTGGTTGGATTTCCGACACGGCTAATCGTAAATCATCTTACACTGTCAATAAGCGTGACCAGGGTTGCCAGGTTTTCACAACAAAACCCGCCTAATTGCTAATCAAAACTAGCCCAAAACTTCTTCTTCTTCTTCTTCGTTTGATTTAATGGCGAGCTCTAACTGTCGACTAGCAGTGGGAGTCAGATTGCCCCCTAGTGGATGGCTAAAGATTTGTTAACTCATATTCATAAATTTTTAAGGGAACGTCTCTGAATTAACTGATGCTCGCGCCCCCCTTGACAGGTGCTGCTGGGGGGGCGCGCCCCACAGGTTGAAAACCCCTGGTCTACACCAGATAAAGTGACAAAAATGTATTTTTCTTATCGGCCAAGATTTTTTGTTCCTTTTTTGCCTTTTTCTGGCTGCTTAATGACTTTTTGTAAAAAAAAAAAACGTACTTTCCCAGAATTAATTATGATGGATGATGGTTAGAAACAGCTAGAAAACAATATCAAATTGTTGCAGGCAAACGATCAGGTCTCCCAGTGATGTTATTACTGCTTTTATTTTTGAATTTAGTGCACAATTATGTATGCTACATGGCACTTCCAGATCTTGTTGTGCAACTAAATTTTACATTATTGACTGTATGGGTGTGGGCCCATCCATAAAACTTCAAGAATTCAAGCAAAGGTCCTGTGAGGTAAGAGCTTTCTTTTGCAATTACTGGTCTTATTTTACACTTATCTCAGGAAGAATTCAAAAGATTTGCGGCGCTGTTTGTTTTTATTATTCAGCACAAAAGATTAAGATCTAGCGCTTTCTGGGTGAAATTAGCATTGTTTGTTGCAGCTGTGATTAATTTAACTGCAGTGCATGTAAGTGAGTCAAACAATTGCTCAATGCATTGTCAGAAATGGCAGCGAGTAGGATTCCAGTAATGCAGAAAAAAGGGAGAGCCCCTTTTTGGCCCTTTTGTTTTTAACTAAATCTCAGAGGTCAGGACTCTGTAGTCTGTGCTCCTTTGCCGAACTTTAACAGTGAGACTAAGAAAGCAGCTGTCAATTTTAGCCTGTGCTCCGTGCCATATGTGTGTCTAAGCGTGTATTCATGTTCTGGTGCCTGGACAAGGTATACTAAGTGAGTCAGAGAGACACAGCTGCCGACCAGATGATTGGGGCCACCTGCTTTCTTCATCATTTACACGTTCCACAAATGTACAAACAACAGCAAATGAAAGGAGTCTAGAAGCCTCGAATCCGTCTGTCTGTTTTCTGCTCAGATTTTAATATCTTGGCACTGAGAATCAACGCAGTGTGTTTGTGTCTGGTTGTACAATTTGTGCTGGATGCTTCAATGAGGGACTTGTGCCATAATAGTGATATGTTTGCATGCGCTACATCAATGTAGGTTGTAAAATATGGCTGTTGCAAAATCTTACATATAAGGGGTGCTCTGTCTGAAGAAGATAGGCTAGTGCCTCCACATTGTTACCATGTAGGCTAAATGCAATAATGCCCACATATCAGTAAGGCTTCCAGTAAAAAAATGACCATTTGCTCCCGCAATCAAACTTTTAGAAGCCAAATTATCTCGACATAGATTTAAATTATGTACATAGAGGCAATATTTAGACCTCATGTGATAAACAGCAACCACTAATAATTTTGTAAAATATTTAAATGTTGTGTAGAATACCATTATTAACAGACACAAGTCTCACAAAACCTCAAGTACAGTATGTATGACAGCAATGGTTTCTGATTCATTTCAAAGTGGAAACCGACAGATGAGTTACGGTTTAGCGATGGAGTTTTGAACTCAGAAATGGCTCTGAACAATTTAGTCACTGACTGAATCTAATTCAAACCCTGAATTTGAAGGTTCTTCTGTTTGACTCTTTTAAAAGTATCGGTTCGTAAGAGTCACTTGATCGTGAATCGGACATGGATATGAAAAAAGGAATGAACTTTGTAAATAGCTCACCCTCTTCAACATCAAGTATACGAAATTTAACTGAAGGACAACTGTTAATATGCCTTTTTTTACTGAATGTAAAAAATGTTATATTCAGTGTAAAAAAAAAGTTACATATACAATACATACTTGGTTTATAATTAATAGTTAATCATAATGTTTTATAATGAATGTTAGTATATTCATACAAATAAATGATGATATGAAATTATTGTCTGATTGCTAGTTGCACGTGTGAGGTAAGCTTTAAACCCAGACACTGTGTTAAACATTAAATTAAAGTAAAACATGAATTTATATTGATTATAACTAAACAGCCCAAACCCAGAGAGGGAACTTTGTCTTCCTTATTTCAGATGTCCACTACACACCCTTGTTACATAACTGTTTAACAGCGGGAAAAAAATAAGAGAACAAATACTTTTTAAATCCACATTTATCTTGTTCCAGTTAATTTTCATTTGAATTCAGTTCTTTTTTTGAGGGAGCAGGTTACGGCCTGGTTCCAGGTGGGAGGCAGGGGCCAATTTTAGAAGACCAAAGCAAACCGAGGGATAAATTAAGGCTATGGATTTGGCTAATTTCTCCCCGCCTTATTGGAGACAGAAATCAAAACAAATTTGGGATATAATCTGAGCCCTTGCTTCATTTTCCTTTGGTCCAGGTAATTACTGAATGTGCCATGGTGCTCTCATTTCTAGGCAACCAATTCCAAGTCCCCCCTGCCTTGAACATTCCAGTCAAATTGCACCTCCCACGTGAGCAGGCAATCAGCCGCCCAGGGCCAACCTCTCATGTTTGTAATAATATTCTAATAACCAGTTACTGGCCGTTTGGAGAGTGCCCTACTCCTACAAGTCACCATAATTAGGAATCCTAATGAGAGGAAAGCTGGACCACCACGCCATACCCCCCTTCGCTTAGCGGGAAAAGGCCACAACTCATTGCCCACAGTATCTGCTTGTCTGAACCTCTCAATTTGTTTGTAAGTGCTCATAGAGCGGTCACGTCTCGTCTTCTGTCTCGGCTGATTTCTGTCAGTTGTGTCCCCGAGGTTACTGGAATGGGAGCAACAATGTGAGAATTCCATTGTATGTGGTTGACATTGGCTCATTTAGCTTCACTTTGATAGCCTACCCCACATTTGAATACCTGTATGAAATTACAAGATTATGTGGGAGAAAGGAATGCAAAAGGTGTACTAAAACTATTTTTGTATTGGCACAGAATGGATAATCTGTGTTTTTATTGTATTATTAGTTTTTGTAGGTGCAATGTTGCTATGGGTTGTTCTAAAGATTTTTATTATTATTATTATTATTATTATTATTCCTTGACTTGATACATTTAAAAAGTAGACCAGTTCATGTATGGAAAAGCAGCTCTGGCATTTTTGCACAATTGCTGTGGTTGTCTTGCCGAACATATCCCAACTGCTTTCTATTTCTAGGAATGTTTTGACCGTTATAAAAGCCCAATTGTGTGAAAAGTAACTTCTAGTCAACATATCACTCGCTTGGATTGTTTTTGCTACTCATTCGTTGAGAAGAACTTAATTGTTTTTTTTTCCTTCTTTGTGCCCTCTCTGCGGTGATGTTGATTTAGCACTGAATTTTCTTCTCTGTTGGTTATGCCACTAATTTGTGGTGAAATGGGTAAATTCAGCCTTGTGGGAGGCCATTTTTCTCATTCCTTCATTCCTCAAAATCAGCAAGTCCAACAAAAATGACTTTTGCACAGTATGTTCATGTTAGATTTTACAAAAGTTATTCTTCAAGGTTATCAAAGGTTCTAGTACAGAGTAATAATTTTACTGACTCATTATTTTGCATATTTGTACTTTAACCTTTGTGTCATTGAAAGTAACCCATGCAAGAAATGCTCAAATAAAGATTTTAAAGGAATAATCTCAAATGTGTTTTATTCAAATTGAATGATTTTGAAAGAAGTCTCTCATGCTCACGAAGGCTGCATTTATTTGATCAAAACGACAGTAAAAACAGTAATATTGTGGAATATTATTACAATTTAAAATAACAATTTCAATATATTTTAAAATTGATTTTATTCCTGTAATGCAACGCTGAATTTTCAGCAGCCATTACTTCAGTGTCACGTGATCCTTCAGAAATCATTCTGATATGCTGATTTGGTGCTCAAGTAACATTTCTTCTTATAATCAGTGTTTAAAACTGTTGTGCTGCTTAATATTTTTGTGGGAAATGTGATTTTTGGAGTTTTGACTTTTTTGATTTTTTTTTTTTTTTGATAATTAGAAAGTTTAAAAGAACAGCATTCATTTGAAATATTAATCTTGTGTAAAAGTATAAATGTCTTTACTTTCACTTTTGAATAAAAATATGAATTTCCTTCAAATAAACAATAAATAAACAAATAAATAAATATTGACCCCAAACTCAAGTGTAAATGAATTTGGTTTGATGTTACTTAGTTTCATTGTGATGCTGTTCATAATGTCTGATTTCCTGTTTGTTTATGTACCCAAATTATTACTTTTTTGTGAACCAGTTTGACCAAGGAGTCACATAATATTTAATTATGATATTGTGTGTTTCGTCGATGACCTTTTTATTTTTGAGAGGCCTGCATGAAATAGACGTTTGTTCTCCCTGTCTGCTGCTTTTGATGTCACAGTTCACTACAGTTGCTAGTGAAATGTTTGGGACTACACCCATTACTATCAGGTGCATAAAATCAAGAATGTCATCATACACCCATGTCATCTCCTTAGTCAAACAGTGTTTTGTAGAATGGGATTTGCCCCTTTTGTTCCACACACTTTTGACTGTGTAGTATATTGCTGTTTCATTGCAATACACTTTTGCTACAATATTTTGGCTTGTCAATTAAGATAACAGCTGAGAAGGTTATTTAGCAGAAAATGTCTGTCACTGGCAACATACTGTATTTCAATGAAAACAAAAACCGTGTCATTCACCTTGGCCCTTTTCACCTCACATTTTCCACTCCTGCACTGGTAATTGGTTATTCTATTTTGAGGGAAAAGGCTGTGCTCCCTAACATGTGTCTTGAATTGATAGTTTTGCCCCATTTCCTTTTTTAGAGCGAGGTTCACCCAGAGTCGCCCTGTGGCAGTATAGGTGGCCGGGGTTAAGCACAGAACTAGTAAGGAGGGGGTTTTACTAAGTTTCTCTGTTTGCTAAATCTCAATATGAGCCCCAGGACAAGGAGAAGATTGGGAGGCTGAGGTCAATCACAAGCTATTTCAAAAAACAAAACAACAAAAAGGAGATGCTTGCATGATGGAGGATTTTTCTCATGCAGTTCTGTTGCTTGTTAGGGCTGCAGTACCAGACTCACATACTGCTTCACACTTGCACGTGTTAGGTGGCCTATGCTATGATAGGCATGTATTTTATTGAAGACGTTTTGTGTGGCTATTATTGCATAATATTGTTTAATGATTTTAATGCGCCTGTGATCACACTGAATCACACTATTTGGATACCACAAACAGCCCGTCCCTTAAGGCGAGTAGTAAATTCTCACCTGCCATATTAACATTGTGTGTGTTATTTCAGCGATCTGTTACTAAGAGAAAGCGTAAGAAAACATTAAAGGGGTCATATGATGCTGCTAAAAAGAACATTATTTTGTGTATTTGGTGTAATGAAATGTGTTTATGCGGTTTAAAGTAAAAAAAACACATTATTTTCCACATACTGTACATTATTGTTTCTCCTGACCTGTGATTTTCCCCTTTTACTGTCTTATTCTGAGATTACATTTACATGCCATAAATTGTAAAGTTATGGTCTTTAAATCTAATTGATGAAGCAGCATTCTGCAATTGTGTTTTCTCATTATAGGCAGTCAGTTTATTATTGGTGGGGATTTTTTGTGACTTTTCCTGCAGGTTACATTGTAGGTGGCGACCGTCTTCATAAATGACAAGTCACTGTTATTATTTAAAATGCTGATTCATTCAGGAATGAAGCAAGGCATTAGCTGCATCTGAATATGCATATTTTCCTATAATATAGTAGGCAAAAAAAAAACAATATGTAAAAAGACTAGTATGTCCAAATTGACAGCATTTATTAAACAGTAAGCAAAAAGTCCCTAGATGACCTATTACATCTGGTAAGATTCTGAAGTGCCCATTCAATGGACATTTTATTATCCCAAAATGCCACAGGAGAGGATTTGTAAATGGCAGTGAAGCAACATCCAGATTACATTCATACTACACACATTCATATTATATAGAACATGCATTTTTAATGGTTGAAAAGTAATTACTTATTCAAAAGAAGTACCTACTCAGAGAGTATGCAATTTCGAGTGCAGTTAAGAATGAATCACTAAATCATTCACCCAACCAAATCATTAAAAAATGCTAATTCATTCATAAACAAAACAATCAATAAGGCACTCAATCATTCATCCGATTCAGAAATGCTTATTCACAATACATGTCACTGCCTTTATGAATGAGTCCTTGAATCATTCACCCATTGATTCATGATACATATGACTTTTATGAGCAAGTAACTGAATTATTTATTAATAGGTGCGTGAAGATGCACAGCTCTGCTGTGAATTTATTTGGAACTAGCCTATTTATGTTGGTAAAACAAAGCAGACAAAGTAACAAACATTAAAGCAATATCACATTCACAATCATGCTGCTTTTCCTCGTGTGATATTGCTTAAGTACCAGTTTCTCATTAGGGGTTGCTGATTTTATTAATACTCAAAACGCACATGTTTTGTACTAATGCACATCTGTCAAGGCAGTAATAGTGTTGTTTATGCACTAGTCTTTGTTATGCCTAAAGCACCTGGCATTAGGGGAAAAATGCATGTAAATCACTCATCATGTGAGGCCAGCTATACTGCAGCATTAACCTGTCCCATATCCCGACTTTGTCTGCACTGGAGACCCACGCGCTCATGGGACTGAGTTACCGTACAAAACTGTACCCAACCTCATTGTGTATACAAAATAGAGGGGGTTTGTTTGCTTGTATAGACATAAAACCTGTACTTTGGTCACAGTTGGTGAAGTATAGTGGTTTTCAGTTAGTGGAGCCCATGAGGGGGCACAGTAAGTCAGTCTACATTAGAGGTACATTATAGGGAACCTGCTCCGAGCAGAGATGACCAACTTCCACCAGCATTTCTCCCTGTATAATGTGAAGCAGCTGCGACTCTCCTTGCGTGATACACCGAGCCACCAATTAATGGGGGGAGGACATGTTGACCTACAAAACAGAGGAGCACAACAAACCCTGTAACTACAAACAGGTTTGCCTTGAGAAACGCTCCTCTCCAGGGAAAGGGGCGAGAGTGAGTGAAAGAACAACTGAGGAACGGTGACCTCTGTTCTGTCACAAAGCCCATGCCATATGCACATAATCCACTTACCTTTAAAAAAGCTGTTTTTGTTTCTCTGCGGTTAGACTGCAGTTTTTCTTTTCACATAGTTTTCACATAGCCAATTTAACATTTTCCCCCCTCGCTGACTTGAATTTCAGTCTCACAAAGATGTCAAAAAGGTATGCATAAAAGGCATCCAATTGGTAATATTGTAGACATGTAAGGCTGCTAATGTGAGAACCAGAGCCAGCACTTGAAAAGGTGGTTTAATCCAGCATACTTGACCCCTTGGGTGTTTGTGGGGGAGAATTTAAGAATCTTTCTTAAGATAGGAGCAAGGGTTGGAAATAATGGGAAGCTGAAAAATTCTGAGACACTTTACATGCCTGTGAAACATCAAGTCAAATTCTGTCTTATGCATATTGATATATTTTGTATTATTTCTCCTTCTGTTGTATTTATTTATTTAGTACAACAGTGTTTATATATATATATATAGTCTTTTTAAACTAATTAGTAAAAATCCTTAGTTTGGGAATCAGACTATTTTTGATTCACATTTATTAGTTTATCAGTTGCCAGTAGGGATGTAACGATTAACTGCGAGCCGCTTGGAAATCGATTTAAATATGTGACGATTCAAATTGGTTGAGATGCTAAACCAATCGCGATTCATTTAGGTCCGTGAGTTGAGTGAATCGTTACATCCCTAGTTGCCAGTTCTTATTTTGGTATCTCATGAACATAGTTTTATGTTTGTTTAATATAAATAAAATACCAATCAAGGACACAAGAATAAGCATAGGATTACTTGGCTTATTCCCGCTTATAAATGACACTTTCATTTATAAGTGGGAGTTGAAACACGTCCTATTAACAAACCCTTCTCTAAAAACACACTTAACCTGACCCGTGACATTATGGCTGAGTTCCACACCTCCCCAGCCAGTTCCCAGTTCAGCTCAGCTCAATGTTGACTTCCCCTTGTAAACTGTCAGTTTCTAGTTAAACTCTTCCAGCCATGTGGATTCTTGTGGCATCGTGGGTTTACCTAGGGAATGGATACAGACCAGAAGCACCACTGTGCTGGCATTTATGATCTGGCATTAAAGGCACATCCTGACTTTATCTCCTGCATGTCCTGGCCTGGGACACTCATCAAGAAATAAGCCTTTGGGGCACTGATAAAACATCTAATGAAGGCAGTGGTTTGGTGTTCTGTCATTCATGTGCTAATAGCGGATTTCGTTGTCAGATGGTTGTCACTCTTCCTGGGTTTTTCTACAACATCTGCAGAATTTTAGCACTTTTTTATTTCTTGTGATGAAAAATATTTTTCTTCACATATATCACTGAAACATTTTAATGACTCATGATCTGTTTTAGGGATGCATAATATTATTATTATTATTAAGTGAGTGATGTGACATGTGGCCAAGTATGGTGACCCATACTTGGAATTAGTGCTCTGCATTTAACCCATCCAAAGTGCACACACACAGCAGTGAACACGAACACATACCCGGAGCAGTGGGCAGCCATTTATGCTGCGGCGCCCGGGGAGCAGTTGGGGGTTTGGTGCCTTGCTCAAGGGCACCTCAGTCGTGGTATTGAAGGTGGACATTCACTCCCCCCACCTTCAATAATAATACAATGAATAAATGGTACAAAAGCAATTTTCACTCAGAAATTGTTAGTGAATTTCTTAAACAGTTCTTAAAAAATGGCAAGTAACACTGAATTTGTCACGTGTCATTCAGTTTGGTTTTCCTCATGCACGTTCCCCTTCACTGAGTTAATTGTGTCATTCTGTTCAGGTGTGTGTAGTTAATTATTCTTGTATGGTCTGTATATTTAAGTTCCTGTGTGTTCAGTTCTAGTTTGTCCAGTCTCGTCTGCATTTATGCTAACCTGTGTGTTGGATTAAAGACTTTATAAACCTTCTTCATCTTCGTGTGTTTGCGAGCAGCGTAGCTGTGACAGAATTAAACATGAAGTTTTGAAGTAGAAAAACTGAAATAGTAGTTTCTTGCTAAAAAAATCCAATGATCTTTATTTACAACTTCAAAAAAATATATTTTAAATATATATTTTTAAATGTTATTTAGTTAATTCTCAGTATTTTAGATATGACATTCTGTGCCATGCTAGTTTGTGTGAAATTTTCAAATTATTTTTCATCATGTTAAAGGGGTCATATGACGCTGCTAAAAAGAACATTATTTTGTGTATTTGGTGTAATGAAATGTGTTTATTATGGCACTTCATTCACCCCTAAAACAGATCACGAGTCAACAAAATGTTCCAAAACTTAAGTAACTTAAAATGAATAGAAGAAACTATAAGAGCTAACTTAATCTTTTCTCAGTACACTAATTAGAAATAATTGTGTTTTCGTTTCATTTCACTTTAAGGAACAAGAGATCCAGAGTCACTGTAGTTCATATAACTCACCGCCTGAGGACCTGTGAGGGGACTGTGAGTAGTGCTCTTGGGTCAGCAGTAAATGGGGGTTGACAGCTGACTCAGTGTGCTATAACCAGCCATCCCCCCACAGGTTACAGCCGGGGCAGATGGGAAAACCGATTGAAAACAGTCCACATTTGCCACATGCCAGTCTTTATACATCCAGTATATGTGTTAGACGATACATATGATTTCTCAGTCATTACCGCTGAGGCCTTCATCGACTTTCAGTGTACATACTACAGCTATTAATGTTTTCCTGTGGAGGAAATTATACTAAACTTTATTATACTAGCATTATAAATGGTTAGGACTTATTTGGGATTGTGTTAATGATGTGCAAAATCTTTTTTTTTTTCAAAATCAGTTAATCAGCCTAACCATTATTTTTAACCTAAGCTCAACTCTTATTACTTTGCACATTAATTATGATTACGGGGCAGATTAACTAACCGAACTTTGTGAACTAATACATTTTGAGGTTTGTATTACATAACTAGCTCCATATGTATTGCTTTTCAGATATAGTAAACTTGCTTGGTAACTCACCCGGTACAGCATTGCACTTTCCATATTCGCATTCATCTATTTGAACTGAATGCGCTTTTAGCTTCACTGACTGGACATTTCACTTTGAAAGCGTCACGAAAAATGCAAGAAGCAACATAATGCTGTATCATTTTGCTGAAATGTAGCCAAAGTCATATTTTTTTCATGAGCCTGGGTTGATAAATTTTGAAGGAATCTTTGAATAATTTGAAGCTCATTGCAAGACTCTCAAAATCTCGAACACATAAGCCAAGGATATCCGTATAAATACATAGTATTTACAGCTTTAGAGAAGGTGTCAGCATGCTAATTGGCACTCGCATTAAAAACTAAAATGAAAGAAAAAACAGTTGACAACCGTTGGTTAGTTGACCAGCATGACCCTACTTTGTGTCGGTTAGTTTGTTTGAAGCGTCAAGGTAATTCTGCCCTTTATATGGACAAAAATAAGCAAATTATGTCCTTTTAATTTCGACCTGTAGGGCCATAGTTGCAAACAACACCATGACAAACATCCTGGAGATGTAATTCTTCCGTGACTGAAACTCACAAGCAAACTACAGAGTAGGCTCTCTTGCTAATTAAATGACATGGCACCCAGCTTCTGTTCCCTTCGTATTGAAGGCTTGGAGTCTGGTCAGACATCCCCCCCCCTTTCCCGTTCCCCCTGGTTTCCTCTCTTGTTTGATGTCAGTCCCTCCACAGTTATTTAGCTCTTTTAAAGCAGGGTTGAGGACACTGGCTTTTAAGTCTTGCTGGCCAAGGTAAACTTAATTTGTATTGTGTACATATGGTTAAAAGTGCCTTTCTTGTAAAAAGCAAGGGTGATGCCGTGGGCCAATAGGAGTGCGTGTAAATGAGAGCAGCGCACAAGACATTGTGTGATGAAGTGTCGCAGCCATGCTGAGCCCCAGCTGGAGAGCTCTTATCAAGGCCCAAATGAGTGGAGGTGAGAAAAGACAGACCAACAGAGCTTGCAAGTCCACATTTCACAAGGAGAGGGGAAGAGACTAGGGAGGGGAGGCCGCCTGCTATAGAAGACTGTTTTAAAGAGTTTGTTGATAATAGTTCTAATGGTAAGTAATGTATTATAATATTAAGTGACCCATTATAAAAAGCAACTGTTACATTCTTAATGCATAAAGTTGCTTTCCAGTTGCTTTTTCTCACCATCTGACTGAATGTGTAGTCATCATGCAAAATCATCGTAAGGAAAACTTTTGCCCTCACTCAATTCCTGTTTGTGATTCCTTTTTACACTAAAATACTAGATTTTGCTGGTGAAAATTTGCTCGCACATTGACGCTCTTTCTCCTCCAGAACTGAAGCACTATGCTTGGCTTACAGGTATTGTTTTACATTAGAAGTGCTATTTTGCTGTAGACAATTGTTTATTGGCTAAAATAAATAGCATGCTATAACATATGGCACAAATTTTACTTTTTTATGATGCATAGGTGTATTTATATAGGAATCACAATTGCAGAAATTACACATTTAACAACTTTCAATTTAACTTAATTGAACAATTTAGAGCATAATGGTATATTTCGCGATATTATATAAAAATCTGTAAGTAATAAATTTTTTTAATGTGGCATTTGTAATGTGTTACCTCCAAGACTCATTGACAAAGTACAAGATAAAATCCATTTCTTGGTACATAGGAAGTAAAAAAAAAAAAAGTTTCTTGGCAGATGAGTGAGTTAAGTTTTGTGATCGGACATTAAAGTGGGCAATCTGATTTAAGGTTTTGATAAATATATCACATATCAGGACATTTGTGAATGAGATACAAGTTAGCATGATTAGATCTGTAGGCTGCACGTTAGATGTCACCTGTGTCAAAATATGGCAGAACATTTGTTACGGTATATGTTTAATGAAAGACACATGATGGATGTGATTGGACTAAACTGTACAGTATGGACGGCTGGAGGGTCTAAAATATTTAGGCTTAAAAGTAAAGGATTCAGCGACACATTGCACTGATCAATCTAAAAAAAAAAAACTACAATTCTGAGACATATGGGATTTGTTACTCTGGCCAGACAGTATGTTAGTTTTTAAAGTGCTTGTTGCAATGACTTTGAGTACTGCATGAGAGGCAACATAAAAAAATGGAAGAAGGATATTGGAAAGAAACCGGAGGAGAAGAGATAAGGAAATTGAGCCCAATGAGAGAGACCTGAGCGGGCTTAGCGAACTTTTCCTCTGTCTCATGTCACTGTTTTCTTTCAAAACAAACCCATGTTGCAGACCAGTCTTTAGGAGGCCTTTATGAAACATCCCTCTCTTAACCTTTCACCCATCAAACTGTCTTTTCCCCCACACCCACTGACAGACATGAACAACAAGAGTTTTTTACAGTAAGTTTTCATGGGTTTCATACAATAAAAGTGAGCTGTGTCATTCAGCCCTCCCTTTTAAGTCTCTAGACAAGAAAGAATAATAACTTGCAGTTGCTCATAAGAGATCAATAAGTGCCACTTGATATACGGCTTCCACACAATGACCACACAAAATGAATGCTACTGCTAGTGCACTACTGAGGGAGTGACACTGCGGTTAGGAACTTTTTATACAAAGGAAACAAGGCCTTTGTGGAACAAGTTTTCTGCAGTAGGAGGCCATAATGCTGTGACAATTAAAAAGTGAAACTCTGTAATCTGATGTAGTGCATGCGATCTTTCTCAATAATGTGGTACACTTGTGTGCTCTTACAAAATTCTGTCTCTTGCTTTTATTCAAAATAGTATGCTATGTTTACTATTATCCTTAACCAGTGAATTGGCTCGAAAGGAAAAAAATAAAAAATTAAAATTAAATTCTCCAAAATGTATCTGAAAAGTTCTTAGCTGTACTTTTTCACTTTAAAACTGTAGCTTGCCATGTTAAAAACTACTTATACAATAGTTAGGTAGTTAAACTAATCAAACTTGAAGGTATTCTTATGAAAAAAAAAAGTTACACTACATGGTACTATTAAAATGTAGCTACATTGAAACTATTTAAGATAATCTTTTAATGTCTTCTAATATACTGTCAATATCAAATTTATATTCTAATTTATGATCATGAACTGTCTGAACAAACCAATTCTCTAAAATTAATCAGGCTTTAGTGAGAGAGTTCATGTTTGATCAGCTCGCAAGGCTGAAAACGTACGCAATACAATGTGATGAAAACAAAAAAGATATATATTTTTTAACACTACTCTAGGACTTGGAAAAAAATAGCTTATGTAGAAAAAAACCTAACAGTTAATGACACGCTATTGAAAAATGCACTTAAGTAAGAAGAATCAATACTTTCCAGTTCTTTTGCTTCCCAGTACTGGGTTTAACCTATTATTTCTTTCTTTATTGACCTTGAGAAAAAGGGGAAAAAAGACTAAATGCAATAAAAATATGTTTTGGGCACTCCTTATAGCTATTATCTACACTTGTGTGATGGCTGAAATTGGGGACATATAGGGCCAGAGGATGTTTATTGCTTGCATATGTGGAAAGCATGTGTTTTACATTTTCCAAAAAGGCTTTTAAAATGTGTACTCTCTGGGTAATTTTAACACTAAAGTGTCTCAGGACAAGGAGTTGAAGAAGTCCAACACATTTTGTATTATTTGGATGTGCAGTTGTTTGTGCGATGGCTTTATTACTTATAAAATGTCATGCCGTATTCCGCAGAGAAACATATCATAATATTATATTAAAAGCATCACTGTCATATACGGTATGTAATGTGTAACCATTCCTCAAAACAGAGCGCAGACTTTATGTATACATGTAGTATGTTACAGAATGTGAAATTTGTGTATAGCAATATGAAATCTCGAAACGGCACCAGCTGTTTTGTTTTTCTTCTTTGAAATTTATATTTATATAAAAGAGAGAATGATCTGCACTATTGTTTTGAATTTGGGATATGAATGCTTTTCTGAGCATATGTTTGATCTTCCCACACATCAGGCATAAATGAAAAATTCACATAGTGTTCCAGCAGCATTAATGGACCTCATCATTTCTCAGCCCTTAAAAGATGTTGCCAAATACTAGCAAAAAACACTTTTTTCATTTTTCTTCACAGTTTTCATAATTTCAATAGGTTCAGCCTCAGTTTTTGGACATTCAACATATGGTGCAGATTTTTAAATGTTTGGCAGTCACGCCACTTAAAATGAAAATGAAATATTAACCATGTACTTGCCACGACTTGTGCTGCAATTCCAACGAAATAAAGCGTAGGGCCCAGTTTGCAGGGCCTGTTCTATTTTTCAGTGAACACATCGGAGTGTTTGCCAGACATAATCATTCAAATGATTTTTCATTTTGCAGGATTGGGATATTGTGCTGTCATGCTATACGAGACGGTGCGAGTCCAACTGATATTTTTGAGCTATCACAAGCTAACCCATTAAATTGACTGTGACATATCAAAACCCTGATTATTAGCATTTGGTGTGTAGTCTGAAGGAGGTCAGGCCTTATTCATACAGCTCTGGAAAGACTCCAGGGTTAACTTCAAATTCCATGAAGCTCTGTTTAATATCCGTCTCAGTAGGCAGACTGATAGAACATCAGGATTTGTGAATAAAAGTCACAGTGACAGAGGTTTTATTGTAACAGGATGACCGGGATTTAGTTTGTCCCATGAAACATGAGCTTAATACACTTTATCACTGAAAGTCTAATCTGAAAATAAAAGGATCCGTGATGTTTCACGTTTTGCGGTCTAAAGACAATATGCTTGCCCCCAAATACCAAAGATGAGTGACTGATCCAACAAAAGTAAAGAATTCATATTTTTTTTCCCATTGTTTTTTCATCACTTGTGGTATTCCCAACAACGCCAACTCCTAAAAGACGTTCATTTTACTCACCACAAACTTTCTTTCGAAATCCATTCTTGTTGATTCCTTTGAAATTCTGTCATTAACACCACAAATAGTCTATCATAAGGGAGGATAGGTGTTGAAATGCTCCAAAAGGCGGCAGTCTCTGATTTTAAAAGCAACGTCTTCCACGCAGTATGAAGTAAGGTAAGACATGTGTCCTTTTGAAAGGAACCAGACTTGTTTTTCTGTCCAATAAGCAGGTGATATAGGGAAAGTTTCATGTCAAGGCCAGATGTCCAGTGCTAGCGTTATGTAATGACGCAATGTGGCCTTGAAGACGAGAGCTCCCAGACCTCTCACCGCTGAGAGTCCTCCAAGGCTTGCAGGCAGAATCCCTGAGGTTTCTCATCACCAAGACACACACATACACACGCCATGTGTGACAACACGCCAGCCCACCCAGATATTACCCACAGGAAAACAAAATAATGCATGTGGATGGAATGCTGTGGACGGAGCGCTTTAAAAAGTTTTGGATACGGCAAATAGCTACATAACCTAAAGGTATCGAGTTCCTTTTTCTTTTTCAGCATCAAACCCAGCAAATTGCATGGAAAATGTGTTATATCTTCACTTTCCTTGAACTAACTAAATCAAAAGTGTTTGTGTTCAAACACCACCGATTTGTTTGTGTTCCTTCTGTCTGTTCAGTTAAACACTTCTTGACATGTTTGATCCAATTCCATTTTTTAAGATTCCTTCAGATGGTGAGCAAGAGGAACTGGGCTTGGGGTTTCTCAGGAACTATCTCGCCTCACACATTTAATGCATTATCTCTCACAGCGAATGGAAAGGGTTCATGATCCTGACAATTTCATCCAGTGGTTGAAGAACTTGCCATCATTATCCAACTCATAAGTTAAACTACTCCCATATAGCTTTTTTAATTCAGTTCGTCTGCATCTGTGAGGATGTTTATTGTGAAGGCCTTGATTCGGTAACTTCATTAAGACCGACGTGAATGCTTTATGTGGTAAAGTATTCTATATGTTGACTCAAAGGGATTTAATTACTGATAAGTGAGGCATTTCTGTGTTCATTTTAATGTGTTAAATGTGTCATGCACAATGTTCATACACATATTATACTCTTAGTCGATGAAAAGCAGAATGTTCTGTAATGCAATTATTCATGATGCAACCCTTTGAAATCAGAATGTGATTCAGAATGTGCTGACTAACTCAACGACGGTTGGTTACATAAAATCTATTAAGTAATCTTGCAGTTGCACAACAAGTCCTTAAATATCTAGTCTTTGGTCTACTGTAAATACTGTAGCTGTCAATTCAAATCAGCCCAACTTTCCATAAAGACTAAACCAGAGCTGTCCGTGGTTCTGAAGCGTCTGTTGATCGTACAGTGGCAAACTTTGATACCTCCAGATTCACAGGTCAATGAAAAATTCAATTCGTTGCGATTTGCTCAATTCTCTGTAGGCCACAATACTTTAGAAGGGATGAAACTGAAACACAAGATTCGTTATTGAATTTTATATGCAAAAGCAATGCAACTATATTGAAAGAAAAATATGGGGAACAACAAAAACTTTTTATGAGGAAATGGTCAATGTGTACTTACAACCACTATAAAACCTCATGTTTTTCAAGCCTAAATCAGACCCTTAAAACAGATCACAGTTGTCTTTAATCAAGCTCATTTGTTGTTGTAGAAAACAATGTTATTGGATAAAATGCATTAATATGGTTGACAGACCAAATAAACACCAACATAGCAGCATGTTTCCCAAACCCAAGTTTCAACCCCACATGAACATTACACACACTTTAGTTTAGGCAAGAAAGGCCCATCTGTGAAAGATCTCATACTATTTTGCCATCTCAATTGGATACTTTCATGTTTTCAAATCACATTTGACAAGTAATGTTGATCTTATCCCAGTACTGACGAAAAAAGCTAGGAAAATACACCCCCGCTTTGGTTGTATTAACTTACATTCAAATGCAGAATATGACTTCATATTAGTTTGTAAAATCAGTTCTGTGTTCTGTGCCTGGAGTTGGCAGGCGCCTGGTCTCTCTGTTTCTCTCACTCACTCGAGCTGAATTGATAAACACATGCTTCATCTCAGTCAAAGCCAAGGCAAATGTTTGACACACCTGCTGAACAGAAATTGGAAACCTCGAGAGATCATACCAGATACAAATCTCAGCCTGAACTGGCCCTGTGTTTAACACGTGCTGTAAGTGCAGTCTGAAAACCACTATATTTAGCACTTTTGCTCTTTTATGTTAGCTGACATAAGGTTTCGGAGACCTGTTGATCACTAATGATAGGAGAGCGCCTCTGTTACTGGAACTCCTTGGGCTTGGCTCAATATCACCACATCTAGGTCCAAAAATACGCAGCGGTGCCGCTACCCTCGGGGCTGTTCAAATCGGCCCTGTCTATTGCTGCTCTCCAAGCAACCTTTCTGGAATTAAATATTTACAGCTGCTCCTGTGGTTTGGTCAACAAGCCACAGATTCCTTTGGGGAAACAGTGAAGTTGTGAAGCTGTGAAGGTCACAATATATATTTCAGCTACAGCTGCTCCTGTGGTTTGGTCAACAAGCCACAAATTCCTTTGGGGAAACAGTGAAGTTGTGAAGCTGTGAAGGTCACAATATATATTTCAGCTAAAACCAACAAATGGGAATTCCTTCAGCGCTGCGTACTGAATATGTATGATGCATCTGAATCGGTTTCTCCCTGCGAGAGCCAAATGACTCTGTGGCTCTTTCATGAGTCAACAGGGGATTGCAGACTTATACAACAGGTATTTGTATTTATCTGCCTTGTCTATTTCTTTATTGACGTTTTAATGTAATAAGTTTGTAGGCTTGGTAGTTATCAGGGAAATCTCGATGTAGGCCTTTTTTCATATTAAACTGTACTTTGAAGATTAAGCACCATTTACAAAAAGGGTTGGGAATGGTAAAGAATATAACTATTATGATTTTGGTTCCTTAATGGATCCATTAACAATTCTTTTAAGGAAAGAAATACTAATTCAATAACAATTAAATGATTCTTGCAAAAGGTGAATTTTAGAGTCTTTTTAGAGGCCGCATAAATACATTTGAGTTGTTTGATTCACTAAAAACAACGGAATCATTCTTTCGGCAATCGGACTACACTGTTTACGTTGTGTTTTCGATTCACTAAAAAGAGCCAACTCATTCGAATGACTCATTCAGTAATCAACTGTGCTGCTTGTTTCTGATTCTCTGAAAAGAATCGGCTCATAAGAGTCATTCGTTCGGGAATCAGACGTTGTCAGTTTAGCGATTCATTTGCCGTGTTGCGGTGCCTACACTCTAAAAAATGCTGGGTTGTTTCAACCCAACTTTGGGTCAAATATGGACTAACCCAACTTTTGGGTTAAAAATTTAATGTAAAAATTTAACCCAACGGTTGGATTAGTCCATACTTGACCCAAAGTTGGGTTGAAACAACCCAGCATTTTTTAGAGTGTATTGCTGGAAACTCAATGGAAATATTTTTATATGGTTCACCATGCTATAAAGTATGATAACGAACCGAACATCATACGACTCAAAAAATAAAACTGATTTTCGGTTCCCAGCCCTAGTCTTGAATCCATTTCTGTGTAATTGTACATGAAAAGATGTTTACGAAAACCCCCAAAAAACTTCTAAACAAACACATCAATACTCTTAACTTGAAACAATGAGAACTGCCTGGGAAAGTCCATGAGTCAGCATCATGTTCCCACGTGAAAGCAAAAAGCAAGAGAGACTATGATAAAAAGGTGAGACTTCAACCCAAAACTTCAAAGTTTTTATTTGCTAATTGCTGGAACTGCTCCGATGTTTTGAGAGGGGGAAAAGCGTTAGGCCTACAGTAGAGATAATCAGAATCAGCCCATAATCTACTGCCAATATTTACATACACACCACATGCCCTTCACATTGACTCTTTGAAGTGAGTGGGCTAGTAGAGCAGAGTTTCATGATTGAAAGTTGTAGTTAAAGTTGAAAATGAGGCAAAAGGGCATTGAGTATGGATATAGATTTATATGTGGCTTTTGATAACAGCTGAAATATAAACAAAGATGAATGTTTTCAATTCAGAGTACCAGACTTCTTGGGGCACAAGTGAACTCAGCTTTAAAAGAATCTTAAAGCATAGTGTCCCTTCCATGACTGATGCTAGGACAATAATAAGTGTGGCAGTGACCGAAGACTGTGTGTTTTGAATTCTTGAATGCTTTTAGAGATGAGCTCATAGTTATCACTGGAAATTTTTTTATTGCTTTCTTTATGAAACAGTGATGTCTGGTTTCAATTTAAATGGTATTTTTATAGCGTAAACAGTGACTGAGAAAATCACTAAAGCTGATAGTTTTTACAGGTACAGAAAACGTATTAACCGTATCACCTCTTCCCTCTATAAGTGCAGCAAGTTCATTTGTTTTACAGATGCATTTGACCTCTGAGAAGTGAATAAAAGAAGAAAATGAGCTTTTCTCAGCATCATGGACGCAACTTCTGCTAGGTAAGGAGAAATATATTTATTTATTCATGTGTAACCGATAGAATAGCTTTAAAAGAGGAGCATAAATGATAAAAAAAATGTCCATTCCATGTTTTTTTGCCTTTGTTTTTCTTTAAATATTACATTAAAATAAATAATTTATTTCAAAGCAGTCAGGTAAAGAATGGAGATATCAAATACAGTGGCTTTTGCATGTTAATAATGTTAGAGTTCTTTACGCTATGGTGCTAGCTTGACTAAATTCGGATGGTAGGATGCGGGGTCTCCATCTCGGAGTCTCAGTCTTGCACCTTGAGCAAGTGCTTCCAGTAAGTGTTTGCATAACTTTCAGTCCACTGAGTCACAGAGTTTGAGAGTCTGTTAGAGTGTTTCGTATGAGTTAGTACAGCATAAATAACTGCATCCAAAGGTCACACACACAAATACACACAAGCAATACACTCTGTGAAAGGTCTCTTCAGTTCATTCTGGGAGTTTGCAATGTCCGATTCCTCTCCGTCGGATTTGGTCCAACCTTTCCTTCGCTAGAAAAGGGTTTGGCATAAAAAATGTCCCATATTTTCCCTGGTGCCAATAACTTAAAAACAAATATGTGACAACAATCGGACTCAGTGAAAAGGAGTTCTCTTAGTTCCTTTACATAGTGCCTTCTCCAAACTGTCGAAAAAATTCCAAGTCTTTCCTCAGTGCAGTTAAACGTTCCCTTTTGGTGGGGTTGTAGCTACACAATAGGAATGGGGAGAAAGTGTGTGGCTGTGTTTTTTCTCCGGGTCTTTTTGGCCCTCATCGGCTTCCCATTGGCCATCAAGCCCACGAACATGGGTTTCTTCCTGTTCCTCCACTCTGCCGAGGCGTAGGTGTTGTACCTGTTCTCCTCTATCCGCTCTATCAGCTTGCAGTCAGCGCCAAAATCCTTCTGAAAGAAGAAGACATATGTGAGTCAGTTTTAGTCTGTATATCGGTTTGTTGCTTTATTTAAAAAGCAATGATCCGAATGCAAACCATATCAGTATTATAGTCACTACTGTAAGAAAAAAAAATGCATTTCATAAAATGGATATAATATTGTAATATAATGTTTTATCGTTATATGTATACAATATTGCTATAATATAATATTACATTAAAAGGATCAGTCCTTACATTTTAATATAAAATATATATATATATTTTATATAAATATAAAAAAATTGGAATTAATCCATTTTGGAATGGAATGAATGTAGTATAAGATATACTGTGTACACCACTATCTTGACTTTCACTCATCTTAACATCATGTCAATATTGCTGCCACTACTTTCAGAAAAAAATAATGCATTTCATAAAATTAATATTGTATATAATGTTGTATATTAATATTATCAATATAATATTGACACATTAAAATGATCAATTTGTACATATATCAAAGATATCTTTCAAACTTTTGAAAATTTTTTTTGTTTATTTCAGAATGAATATGTATCATAAGATGACCTGTATCCTCCACCATTTTTATGACAGCATCATCATAAGGATTATTTTGATTCCACATTTCCACATTTTATTCTTAGAACTCACAAAAAAAGAAATCACACACACACACAT